>NC_057386.1:12014583-12250323 GCF_019320065.1 Cervus canadensis | reverse complement strand
GGGAGTTGGTGATGGACAGGGAGGCCTGGCGTGCTGATTCATGGGGTCTCAAAGAGACTGAGTGACTGAACTGAACTGAACTGATTCTCGTCTGACTTCTTTTGAGCAGCAGTATGTTTTGGTTGATGGTCAGACCAAACTGTTCACATCATTTCCTCCCCGATTAGCAGCTGAGAAAGCCATTGCTCTGGCTCCTGCCAACACAGCACAGTGAGCCATCTCATGTGCAGTATGTCCTTGTATCTTACTTATTTTATACATAATGGTTTGTACTTCTCAATCCTCTAACATTATCTCACCCCTCCCTGCTTCCCTTTCCCCACATTAAGCATTAGTTTGTTTTCTATGTCTGTGAGTCTGTTTCTTTTTTGTTATATTCACTAGTTATATTTTTTAGATTCCACACATAGACATTATACTGTGTTTGTCTTTCTCTGACTTATTTTAGTGAGCATAATGCCCTTCTGGTCCATCCATGTTGTTGCAAATGGCCAAATTTCATTCTGTGATCGAGGAATCAAGCATATGCAATGGGAAAAAGAAAGTCTGTTCAATAAGTGGTCCTGGGAAGACTGGACAGCTAGCTACATGTAAAATAGCAAAATTAGAACATTCTTTAACACCACATATAAAAATAAGCTCAAAATGGATTAAAGACCTAAATGTGAGGCCAGAAATCATAAAACTCCTAGAAGAAAACTTATAGGCAGAACCCTCTGCATAAACCTTAGCAGTATTTTTTTGGATCCATCTCCTAAGGCAACAGAAATTCATAGTGTAAGACAAATTTATTCATCAGTCTGTTCCTCATTGGTTGGTCCAGTCTTAGAGGCTTGTTCTGGTCTCCACTTCCATTTCTCTTAACTTCCTTTTCCAACGAGAAGCCTGACTCCTTGTCTTTGTACGTTACTTCTTCCATCCAATTCTTGGGTGTGAGTACCCTCCCTTGCACAGACGGAGGCCTTTTCCCACATAGAGGCCCCACCCTTTGACCCAGGCCCACCCTGGCTCTGACAGCCGAGCCAGGCTGCCCTTCATCCTGACTCCCTCGCCAGCTGGGTTGCAGCTCTCAGGGGGGTCAGCCCCGGAGGGTAACTTCCAGCCGCCCATCTGATGATTTATGGGCTTGATTGCTGAGGAAGGAAAGGAAAAGGCAGGCAGGACAGTGCCTACATAGTCATCTTGTAGCAGGTAATGGAAGTCTTACTTTTGGCTTTTCCAGTGCTAATATCTTTTACTTTTTTTTTCTTATGTTATTTCCCCCTGACTGAACTCTTTAGTATGATGTTGATCATAGCTGACTTTCTTCCTGATCCCAAAGAAGAATTTTCAACACTGTAAAGTTTAATCATTACTTTTTGTGTCAGATTAAGGAAATTTCTTCCTATTCCTATTGTAATACAAATCTGTGTTTTTTGTCATGATTCTGCCTCCACTGGGTTACTTGAACATTTTTTAGTGTTCTATTTTAATCTGGTTTTTCAGTCTCTTTAGGTACTTTTTCTAGTGTTTTCCCCAGGAATTACAGTATACTTACTTATCATGATCAACTAGTGTCAGCACTTTGCAATTTCAAGTGGAATATGGGGATCTTACCACCTGTCAGGCCTCATCACCCCATTTCTTGTTGCAAATAACACCCTCTATACATCGAGAACCACATCAGACAGGATTCTCATTTTTGCTTTCAACTGTCAAACATAATTTTATTTATTTATTTATTTATTTTTGTCAAACATAATTTTAAAAACTCAGGAGGAGAGGCATGGTCCATTCTTTCCTTGAATCCTTATCCTTTCTGTGACTCTTTCTTGATTCTAGGTTCCTTCTGTCTGAAGCACTTGTTTCAACAGATTGTTTTCAGCAAGGCTGCTGGTGACAAACTCACAAGGTTTTCCTACCTCTGAGATGTCTTTGTTTCACCTTCATCCCTGAAGAGTATACTCACTGGTATAAAATTATGAGTTTACGGTTCTTTGCTTTTGGCACTTAAACCATTTTCTTCTGCGGAGAAATCAGATGATTGTTTCTGATGAGAAGCCTTTGAATCATTTCTCTCTGCCTGCTTTCAAAGTTTGTCTTTAGTTTCAGAAATCTGATTATGATGGTGCCTGCTTTCAAAGTTTGTCTTTAGTTTCAGAAATCTGATTATGATGGTCTGGGCATAGATTTCCTTGGCTTATCCTTTTGGCATTGAAACTGAACCAAATTTGAGGAGTTTTCAACCATTACTTCTTCAAGTATTTTTTTTAGCTCCATGCTGTCCTTCCTATATGGACTCCAATGACAAGAGTATTAGAACTTTTATTTTCCTCCCCCGGGTCACTGAGGCTCTGTCTGTTTCCAATCTGTTTTCTGTATTATTCAGACTGGAAAATTTCTGTTTTTTCTTCACGTTCACCAATTCTTTCTTCTGTTGAGCCCATCTAGTGAGATTCTTATTATAGTTTTGGTTCTAAAATTTCCATTTTTAAAAAAATTTTTTTTCACACCTTGGCTGAAACTTCCAATATTCCATTTGTTTTGAGAGTGTATCATATTGCTTGTTGGAATTGCTTTAATCTGTTATCTTGATATGGTCTTTTATCATTCAAGGTACAATTTTCCTTGTTGTTGGTATAACGAGTGATTTTGGATTCTGTCATGGATGTTTTGAGTGTTGTGTCATCCTCTATTACACATTGTTTTGTGTTTCCTCAGCATCTATTACTGGCTTATTCCAACCTTTCTTCTACCTTATTTGCTTTTTTTCTCATTTTTGAAATGGACATTCAGCTCATTTATCTTTCATCTTTCTTTTCTAAAAAAATCTTCTATGGCTATAAATACTTTTGAAAGGACAGCTTTAGATGCATTCCTTAAGTTTTGATAAGCTGTGCTTTGATGGTAATTCGGTTCAAAGTAATTTCTAATATCCATTGTGATTTCTTCTTTGACCTGTGGATTGTATGGACATTTTCGTTATTCCTAGCCAAATGACTAGGAGTCAACACAGGTCGGCCTCTAACAGACACTAGCTGGTTAAGTTGTATTTTTCTTCTGCAAAGACTCCTACTTTCTTGGCATAAAGGTTGTTCTTCATGCGCATCTCATCTCAGTCCTTGTGGGCACCCAACTGCATCCACTTAGCTTTAAAAAGTCTTCAGCGTCCCAGTGGACCAGCAATGACAAGTAGGCCATTCTTGGAGGAGGGCAGAGAAGAGCATACCTACGCACCTCTGCCCTGGACGCCACAGATATCCTTCTCCCCAGGGCAACAGCAGGCAGTTGGAAGCTCCCCCAGGACTGTAGGAATGTGAGTCTGACAAAATCACTTTTTCTGCAGGAGGAGCTGTGCCAGTTGATAGAGTGTCCATGGGACTGGCACTCAGGAGGCTTGGAGACAGATCACATCTCCTGAGCTTCCTGGTGGCACGACTGAGACAGAAGGTATGGCCACCCTCTGACACTCGACTGTGTAGGTCTTCCAACTGAGGGCCCTGCTGGGGTGGCAGTGAACCCCAGGAATCTGCTGTGGCCTCTCTGTGCCTCCTGTTCCCTGTGAGGACAGGGTTATTGTTGGGAATAGCTGGTTCACCTCTCATATGTCCCTGGAAGGCACACGGTGAGGATCTGGTAGACGATAGAGGGGAGTCCAGGACAGGAGGGACAGTGCTGGCCATTGACACGCAGGGCCTTGTCTCTGCCCACCCAGGATGTGCTGAGCAAGTCCAAGGACCCACATTAAACCCAGGCACCCAGCTGTGGCAAGAGCATGCGCTCGTCACCACCATCTGTGACTCTAGATGCTTTACCCAGTGCCGGCCCTTTCAGTCCCCTCGGCCCTGCCTTCTGGGGGACAGGTTGTAACCAGGTGCTGGCCTGACCTACTCCTTCCTGTGGAGGTGGGACAACTGGACAAACTCCACTGCAGCTCCACCCTGGCACCTGGGGCTGGTGACTCAGCCTGTGCTTCATTACTGTTATCTCGTGATACTTCTTTTGTTTAGTGGTTTTTTTAAATTCTGGTAAAATATACATAACAAAATTTGGCATTTTTGTGTGTACAATTCAGTAACGTTAAGTATATTCACAGTATTGTGTAACCATCACCAGGGTCTATTCCCAATAGAACGTTTTTATCATTTGAACAGAAACTCTGTCCCCATTGAACACTTAACTCCCTGTTTCCTGCCCCCAGCCCCTGGTAAACTCTACTCTTTCATCTTTGTGAAGCCGTCTCCTCTGGGAGCCTCCTATGAGTGAAATCACTCAGTATTTGTTCTTCTGTGACTGGCTGCTTTCACTCAGCATGATGTCCTCAGGGTTCATCCATGTTGTAGCAGGGGTCGGAACGTCCTCTTAAGAACCCCACATTCAGTGTACCCACTCATCTGCTGGACACTTGGGTTCCTTCCGCCCTTTGGCTGCTGTCAATGTGGTGGACTCCTATCTGTCCAAGTGCTTATTTCAGTTCTTCCAGGTAGACGTAAAGGAGTGGAATCCCTGGTCACAGGGTAATTCTACATTCAACTCTCTGGAGAACCACTAAACATTTCCACAGTGGCTGCACACTTTCCACTCCCGGAAGGTGCACAAGGGCCCCCATGTCTTGTGTCCTCACCTGTAGCAGCTGCTTTCTGTCTTTTTGACTCTAGCCATCCTAGCAGGTTTGAGGTGGACCTCACTGTGGCCCATTTGCATTTTCTTGATAAAAGAAATGGGGTGGCAAAGAGTTGGACATGACCGAACAGCTGAACTGAACTGATAAAAAATGACGTTGAGCATGTGTTCGTGTGCTTATCAGCCATTTGTATGTCTTTTTTGAAGAAATGTCCATGAGCATCCTCTGCCCACTTTTAATTGGGCTGTTTGTCGTCTCATTGTTGAATTGTCAGAGTTCTTTGTATTTTCTGGGTTCAAGTCTCTGATCAGATACGTGATTTGCAGACTTTGCCTCCCATTCCCTGACTTACCTTTTCATGGTCTCGATGATGTCCCTGGGAGCACAGCTCTTACTGCTGGTGTTGGTGGTGTCACACGTCCGTGTTGCCTTGTGATGTTTCTTTCCCCTGGGGCCATTTTCCCATGTCCTTTCAAGTCTGTAAGTGTGTGGGTTACACCATCCTGCAGACTGCATCTTCTGTGGAACAGAACTCCTGACTAGTGACAGACATTGCTCGGAGCTTTCTGTCTCCTGTGGGGAGCAGGCAGTGCCTGGAAATCAGATGCCTTATCTTGACTGAAGAGCAGTTGTGCTGTTGCAGTGGAGATGAACTTGACCGCTTTTCTCTTTCTGGGATTGTAGACTTGTGTCACATACGAGGGGAGGGGGCTTTCAGATCTGTGCCCTTTCCCAGTTCTGCCCCACCGTGAGGATTTCACATGCCCCACAAGCTACAAACAGGATATAAATATATAAATAAGAACTTTTAATTTTGTTTTGGTAATCACAGATGATTTGATTATCCTGAGGGTAAAAGTCTACCGTAAAGTGTTTTCTGTTTGTTTTTTTACTTAACAGTATTTGTTTATCAGATGATCACCTTTTTTAGTGTGTGTGACAAAGAATAAAATATTCATTACAAACTCATTATAGAAGTCCCTGGAACAGGAAAGTGTTAGTCACTCAGTCATGTCCGACTCTTTGTAATCCCATGAACTGTGACCTGCCAGGCTCCTCTTTCCATGGAATTCTCCAGACAAGAATACTGGAGTGGGTTACTGTTCCCTTTTCCAGGAGAATCTTCCTGACTCAGGCATTAAACCCAGGTCTCCTGCATTAAGGCAGACTCTTTACCACCTGAGCCACCAGGTGGAAGCCTGGTGGAAGCCTCCGGAATAGGAAGATGGTATCTTACCTTCCTGAGAATAAAATGGGAAAGTTGTGGGTGTAGAAAAGTGTGTCTTTCTTTTTGCCTGTCTTTCCCTCTTTATGCCGGGAGAGTAGACGTCCAGAGAGGCAGCTGAAGGACAGGGTGGCCCCAGAACTCTGGCCTGGACTCTGCTGACATACCTCCCGGCCACCCCGCAGCTGACCCAGGCTGCTCGTGCGGCTGGGGCTTCCATTCCTGCCCCTTCCTCCACTTCTGTCATTTGATATGCTTGGGCCTTCCCACCCCTGCCCATGATTACTTGCCCTTTGTCTCCACCTGGGACTCAGGCCCAGGGAGAGGGTTTTAAGACCTGTTGTCCAGACACTTCCATGCACAGACTCTCCCCAACCACCTTTGGGTCCAGTGTAGGCTCTGCTGCAGGTGCCCACATCTTCACTCTGGGGGTGACAAGTGAAGCCACTGGGGAGCCTGACTAGGTGGGACCAGAAGTGCAGTGGCTTGGTTGCAGGGGTGCAGTCTTATGGAGGTTGGAATTAAGCCAGAGAGGGGAGGCTGACCGGCATGTGTCCTTCTGATCTTTCTGGACTTTCTGCCACCTAGTGCTGCCCTTCTTCTGCTTCCCTGTCCTCCCTGCTGATCTGTTCCAGACCCCCTCCCAGAGCCTGCCTCCTTCCTAACATTGCCTCTAAAATGGCCTCTTAGGTGCTGCAGGAACCCCTGGACGTGGACACCATCCAGCGAGAGCTTCTCCATGAGCTGGACCAGGTGCACCTGGAGGCTCTGCAGCTGCAGAAGCAGGTGGCCGAGCTGGAGAAGCATCTCGGGTCAGCTCGGAAGGAAAGTGGGGGTGCTGCCAGCAGGCAGCAGCCAAAGGCCTCAGATACTGCAGCTGTTGGAGGAGAGGTGGGTGCCCTGTGGTGCTTGGCATCCTGTGCGGGACTGGTCTGGGGTGTGGTCTTGGCCAGTGGGGAGCCCGCCCCACCCTCCCTCTTCTTCCTTGGCTGGGCTGGCCTTGTCTGGGCTGTTCCCTGCAGATGCCGTAAAGGGCTGCCACCCCGCCCTTGTCCTGCAGGTCGCTGAGATCCCTCATGTAAAACTATGTAGGGTGCCTACACACGTGAAGGGGGCCATTCCATGTCCTCTAGAACAGGAGGCCTTGACCATGTGCTTCAAGGGCCTGGGGAGCCCTGAAATGGATATAACAAGGTGACTTTTCCTTCCAGAGGACCCCCAGGGGTGGGCCCTGTGGATCTCATAAGCTTCTCAGAGTGTTTGAGATACTGCCTGGAGCATTGGCCACCAGGCCACCTAGTGTCCTGGTTCTGGTCAGGCCCTTGGCACCCCGTCCCCCTCCAGTTCCATGGTTGGGTTTAGGCCAAGGTCCCAAGCCAGGGCATGAGTTCTACCACAGCACGTTTCCCCTACATGCCTACCAGACAGGCTACTTGCCCGCTTCCTGAATGCCGTTACAGAAATGCTGCAAAGACTGGCTTTTGTCACAGGCATCATGTGACACACCTGAGATCTGTCAGTTACCTGCAATCACAGATGGTGACCTGCAGTTACCTGTGATTGTGATTGCAGCAGTGACCTGCAGTTACCTGTTTCCTGCAGTGACCTGCAGTTACCTGTGTTACCTATGTCTGCAGATAGGTTAGTCATAAGCAGAAGGTTTTAGGGACAATAAAATGATGTCTGGAAGGTGCTGAGAGTCCCCAGGCAGAAACAGCATTGACTGCATTCCCCACCCACCCCACCCCCTGCTGAGTGGCTCTTATCCCACCGACCAAGCTCTGAGAGTAACACAGGGACACAGGAGGGACCCACCTCCAGGACCTACTATCAGGGGCTCTGAAGGGCCTCGAAGGGAGAATATGCAGCCCAGGACGCTGTCTGACCCAGTGAACACAAGGGAGGCCGCTGTGCCTTGGCAGGGGCAAACATGTGAGGAGTGTCTTTAGGGGCTGGTGAGGGGGAGGCTGAGGGAGTCTGAGCTGTGGGGCACAGGAAGTGGAAAGTGAACCCTCTGTGCCATCGGTAGGTGGGTGTCGTCCCCAGGAGCCTCAGACATCTCCACAGTCCTGTATCTCAGGAGTCAAGTCCAGAGGCTCTGGACCCAGCCGGGCAGCAGCTGCCAGCTATGTGTCTGCTCTCCTGCCATGGCCACAGCTGTTCCAGGTGTTGCCAGGGGCTTGCTGCAGCCCCAGTGGCCCTCATAGCTCCCTTGTTAGCAGCCCTCACATAACTCACTGACCCCACCTGTTTTGAGCGAAAGAGGAAGAAACCCTGCAAATGAGTGGAAATTAAAGTTGAAGTACTTATCCCTCGGCAGACATCCTGGGATCTGAAGCAACTTGAGGCCCACGGCTGTTCTCCCAGGGTGGGTGTTGAGTGAGCTCTCCGGGTCTTGTAGTTTCTGCACAGCTGTCAGGGTCCCACCTCCTTCCAGGTCTAGGTGTCCCTTGACCTTGGTGAGGTCACTCCTAGGGTGAGAAATTGGAGGTACAGGAAACCCTTGGCCCAGACCAGGCCCACCCAATCCAGGCTCCACTCATAATTGCCCAGCTGTGTTTTGGGTGCCCAGAGAAGAGGTTGTGGGCACCAGGCTTCCGAGACTGGGGGAAACGGTGGTGGGGAGGGCTGAGGTACCTCTGGGGCACAGATTGGGCTTGGAGTCACCAGGTTAAACTCGTGGGTTACTTTGAAGAGAGGGGTGTTCGCACATCCTGGCTCCATCCACTGGGAGCCAAGGAACAGTGGCTCCCCAGGGTAGGTGAGCACACAGCCAGTGCCTAGATCCCATTCCTGAACTACCTGCTCTGTAGAGAAGAACCAGGGTAAGAGGCCGATTCCACCACTGCAGAGACATGACAAGGGGGTAGGAGCCAGCATAAAGGGCTCCCACTGACCAGATGCAGACTAGTCAATCATGAAGTCACAGTTATAATTTGCCTACTAAAACAGGGAGTTGCATTCATGCTGACGCAAATAAGCTGACAAGGAAAGGAAGGAGAGAGAGAAACTCTTACTTAGAACATCAACCTGCAATGACCTGCAGTAGGATGTTAAGGGAATGACACCATGGGAAGGTCATCAGTGGATGCTGAAATTCTGGACAAGCTGTTTATGAGAAATCTCCCCACAAGTTCTTATTGTGAAGGGAAGACAGTAACCTTCCAGTGCAGCAGCCCATGGACACCACTTCCGAGGGATCAGCTTCCGTTACCGACACTGGGACAGACGGACATCGTGGGCCAATGGACGGGAGAGGGACAGCCTCGCTCCTGACTCCAAGTATGAGATCTTGGACAGATCCTGACCGAGGGACACTAAACATCAGCCTGTCCTGTTGAGAGCATTCTGCTGAGGACTGAGGAGAGCCGGGACATGGAAGACGTGTGGGATCATGGACCCAAGGCAGGAGAAACAGGCCATAAAGGATGTCTGGAGAGCTGATGGAGGTGCCTGTGAACTGTGCGTTAGGTCATAATGCCATGGCCCTGTGAAACTTCTGCCATGTTCCTGTAGAGGAGGACCAAGCCTAGAGAAAGGATGGCCTAGCCGGTCCCGCACCCCCTCAACCTTTGCACCCCTAGAGGCTGTGCAGCTTTCGAGACGGGTTGGGTCAGCCATCTGGGCAGGTTTCTTAACTGATTACTAAGAGAATGCCCCTATTTTTAGAAAGTACAAAATGAAGTATCAGGGCATAAAGGGGTGCAATGTCTCCAACTCACCCTCAGATGGTTCAGAGAAAGATATGTGCGGAGAGGGGAGGAAGCACCAGCAGTGAGACAGGGGCATGAGGCCTCAGGCCACCCTACAGCTTCTCCCTGGGGATGAGATTCTGCCCCATCAAGACCAGACCCCCAACCCAGAAGGGACCTGCAGACCACGGAGCTCCCATCAGGCTGCATGGTCACACTTCCCTGTTTCTCTGTTCACCCAGGCCCCTCCCTCCCTTGGGCCCCTCTGCCCAGACCCCAGACAAGACGCCTACTGGAAGTCTCCCGGCTTCGACCACTAGGGGGCAGTGCTGGCTGCTGGCGCTGCTCTCCCTCCCACTGGCTCTGACTGGAAGTTTGGGAGCCTGCCCCCAGGGAGCCCACACTGCTTCTCCCTGGTCCTCAGCCTCCCCACAGGGCTTCTGGGGGGAGGCCAGACACTCTCTTCCTGGGGAACAGAGTCATTAGGATGCCTCAAGCTTCCCCTCTGCTGTGTGGATTCTGGCCAAGATGCTGGGACTTGCACCCGAGCAAGGTGGGGGCAGGTGGGACGTGGCCGTCACAGGGTGGGACCTTGGCCCCAGAATGTAGCAGTGCAGAAGCTCTTAGGTGTTTCAGGTCATTATTAGCACTGTGTCACTGTGGGGTGAGGCTGTAGAGTCATCAAAATAAGCTTCATCTTACCAGGAACTGAGCTTAAGAGCGGGGCACTCTGCTGCAGTCCCCCGCTCATCGCGTACAATCACTGTGTGAAAGAACATTGACCATTCAAGATCAGGACTCCCCAGCCCTGAGCCCTGCCACGTCCTGGGCAGCGTTGGTTCCTCGGCTCAGGCCAGGGGTCGTCTTTGCTGGGCAGGTGACGGGGGTAGGTGGGTGGGCGGGGTGCTGCTTTTGAAGAGATTTTTAAAATTCTAAGTGTTCTGAGGTTTGGAAAGTTTCTGTTTTCGGGATTTTACTTTAGATAACACAAGATAATCCTACAGCATATCCCTGTAGAGGGGGACCAAGCCTGGAGAATTGGCCAGGCTGGTCCCCCAACCCCAGGGCTACACCCCTGGAGGCTGTGCGACTTTCCAAAGGGGTCGTCATGTCCGCCATCTGGGGCCTGTGCAGCCCTGTGTGTGAGTTCACACTCCAGGTTTCCCACCAGTCCCGGTCCTGTGCCCTTGAGAGGCCCTGCGCCAAGGCCTTTCCCTGACGTCCCCTTTGCCATCTCACCTCCATATGCCCCCTTCACGCCACATGCCAGGCATGTGCTGTGCAGTCACCGTGGCTCCAAGGCCATAGGAGGGCACAGGTGCATGCCAGCCCTGGAAAGGCACACCAGGAAACGGCCAGGACAGGGTGTGCTGGTCCATTCCAGGGACACAGAGCAGGTTCCTCATTCTGGCGCCAGTTTGCCTGGCTAGGTTAGCAGTGCAGCTTTTCATAGGTGTTGGCAATAGCCATGCCTAAGTAGGCCACCTGCTTCCCTCGGGGCCTTGGACACCACTGGCTCTTCCTGGGCCCCTGCCCGGCACAAAGACAGCCACACACATTCTCCTTTTTCCCTTTCTCTTTTCCCCCTCTAGGTGGGACAGCATGTGCGTATAAGAGCCACACGGTTGGACCGTGGGATAGCGGGAAATGGGACAGCTGGGCCAGTGGTAGAATGGAGGGCCGTATGGTGCCGCCTGGGCAAGGGGGCTCAGACCTTGAGTGTTGCCCCGGGGCTACCTCCCAGCCCACAAGATGAGACCCCAAGCAGCCACTGCTCCTTCCTTTGGCCTCCTTTGCTTTCTCTCTGCACTCTCATCAGGGTCAGGACAGTGGGAAAGCTGGGCCAGCCTGTGATGTTTGAGGGAAGTCTGAAGGACAGGTGGAGAAAATGTCTGAGTTAGGAGTCTGGACAGATGAAGTCAGAGAGGAGGCAGGGGAAACAACGTGCTGAGTGAGTGAGGGCAGAGGAGGCACTGGAGAGGGGCCCAGCCGCGCAGATGTCCAGGGCTGGAGAAAGAGTAACCGAGGCTGGGTTCCCGTCACAGGCCTCACTTCAGTTCTCCGCCGGCCCCCTTCCACACCAGACACCCAGCCTATGACAAAGGGGCCAGCAGAGGAGGTGGTGATCACATGTGTAGCCCTCATGGGTCCCAGGCCTGGGCTGCTTCCTCATTGTCTTCCCTGGAAAGACACAAAGGCGGTGGCGGTGAGGGGGTGCGGGAGCCACAGAGTAAGCAAGGGCAGGCAAGCCTTGGCCTGGAAGCTTTGAGGACCTTCATCACATACTTCCCGCCGTCCCCCCATTCCACCCCCCAACCCCCCGGCAATGAGAGCGAAGGCTGCTGTGGATGCGTCATGTTGGAGGGACGTCACCCAGTGGTGTGGGTTCTGGGACAGTTGGTTAGGCAGTGGCTCCCTCCGTCCGCACCCTCACTCCCACTTCCTCCTTCCCCCCCACCAACCCCAGGCTCATCTGATGTCTCTGCCGTGTGGGTTTGTTCACAGGTTCCTGCAGACGGGGGACCCATGGGGAAGGAGGACCATGGGACGCAGCCCCTGCAGGTCCTGTCTGTACCCCGACTCCAGAGGAAGCTCAAGGAGGCTGCCAGGAAGATCCTGCGGCTGCGCCTGGAGAAGGAGCAGCTCCTGGAGCTGGGGAACCGGCTGCGAGCGGAGCTGGGGCACCTCACCGGTGGGTCATTCCCCCCGACTCCACCCCTGCTCTGGGGATGGAGGTGCAGGGTGCAGGGGAGGGCTGGCCTAAGGAGGGCTGGGCGGAGGGGGGAGGCCCAGCCCAGGCTGGGGTTGGGGACAGAGGGAGAACAGACAGGACTCAGCTTGATCTCTGTGGTGGGAGTCCCGTGAACCCACCCCTCTGGCAGCATTTTGTGAGAAAAATGCCACAGGTTAGCGAAGCAGCTGGTGTTTCTATGCGGCTTTGTGGTGGCAGCAAAGGCTGCCGTGTTCCCAGGCCATTCCCAGGCTTGGCCTCCTCAGGATAAAGGCGGCAGTGTGTGCAGCAAGGCCAAGGCCTGGACCGTGGGCTGCAGACGCCCAGGCTGCCCGTCATGGGGGTCTTGGGTGCTGGTTCCTGAGAAAGGGACCCATGGGCCGGGCCTGAGGTCCCACGGTTAACCCACTAGAGCTGCTAGATGTTGGGCCTCTCCCAGCATCTCGGCGCACCAGCCTCCCTGCTTTTAAGCCCCTTGGTTTTCCTGCAGCTAAGGCGTCGGCCCCTTTCTTGCAGCCTCCCCCTCACCTTCTGTGGCTCCTGCCTCTGTCCTTTTCCAGCCACAGCTTTGAGTAACTGTGATGATCTCCAAATCTGGGGTCTTTGGGATTTCACCCTGTTGTTGATGTGAAACTAAGCCACCCCTCTCTCCATGACAGCTCACCTACTTTAGGAGCAAGGTCCCTGACTTGCATTTCCTATTGGAGGCAGAGTGCCCCAGCATGCCTGTAAAGAGCTCAGAGCAACAGGGTATCCACAAAATGTTTCTCTTGACTAACGAGAGCCCTGGCTTCCCTCCTGGGTCCTTCTCACCCCCAACCACTGCAGTGTCCAGAAAGCACTTCCCACTGAAGGGGAGGAGACAGGACAGAACATCCACGCTGGTCTCTCCCCAGCACATACCTGCATGAATGAGAATAGTTGTTTTGAATATATTACTATTTAGCCTTAATATGTTGACTCCTGAAATTACCAAGTGATGGGAAGCGGGACTTAGGAGCACAAAGGAGACAGTGGAACTGAGGGGACAGGGTGTGGAAGACCATGGCGGAGCAGACAAATCACTTGTGTTTTCAGCAGACATCTTGCTGAGTGGCTGCTATGTGCCAGGCGCCCGGGATACAGAGGTAAACCAAACCATCCATGTAAAATGATCCCCAGTTATACTTGTAGACCGCTGTACACATCCACCTTTTGTGGGTAGGGGACCTGGGCGAGACTTAAACTCAGAGGCTTTGTCCTTCTAAGAACCGACCCCTGATAGAAGGGCGAGCAGTGCTCAGTGTATTTCTAGATGTCATCAGTGTGCAAGCAGCAACAGTGGGCATCTTTCACGGGAGTTGTCTTCTTCCCTTGGAACCCGTTTGACAAAGCCCTCCTTCCATTCAGTCCTCCTTCTGTTCCACAAGTTGAAGGGGAAGGTTTGGCTTTGCTTGTTCCTTAGGGGCACTTCTGGGCCATCTTCTGCCAAGTTCACTAAAAACCCTGTTTTTACTTTTAAAGGCCATGCCGTGTACTCGTGCTCCCCGCCCCACACGCCTGTCATTTCATGGCCTTCAGCACTTATGGCTCCATTTCTTAATTCCACTCTGTTCCCTCCCACATCTGAACCTTGCTTCTCCTTGACCTTGGCCTCTGTGCCAAGCCCTGCCACTGCTCAGGTGCCCTCCCAGCCCCCGAGGCTTCCAGAGGGAGGCACAGCCATGCCTCCCTCCCCCTCTGACCTTTTATTCAAGTGAACCTGTCTTTCCCCTCATGGTGAATTCCTTGTCTAATCAGCTGATCTCACAGCCAAATATGTGTCATTCACCTATCTCTCTATCCAGCATCCACTCACTGACACATTCACACGTCTCTCAACCCATCTACCCCTCATCCATCCATCTGCCCACCTGTCCAACGAAGGAGCAGATCCTCCATTGCCGGACCTGCCCTCCTGTGCCTCCCAGTGTCAGAGAAAGCTACACATCCCTAGCAGCCAAGTTTGCAGCCTTCTCTGAAAGTTAGAGAGACCTCGGCAGTAGAGCCTTCCATGCCTGGTGTTTTCATTAGTGGTAGGCTTTTAGTAATCTCTTCTGGTTTTCTTCTCTGGTGATATGTCTGTATCGATTTTCTGCCTCTTCTTGGATCAATTCTGGACATGTGCATTTTGCTGGAAATCTCCCCGAAGTCCCTAGTCTTTCTAGTACTACCATAGAGCAGCACATGGTGGCCTGTAACTGTTTTCATCTGCATCTCTGGTTATCGCTCCTTCATTTCCTAAGACTTCTGTATGTGTAGGGATGTGGGATTCTGCTCCAACCGCCCTTTTCCCCATTCGCTGTGCACACTGGCTCAGTTCATTATTTAGGCTTCCCTAAATAATGGTAAAAAAAAGTCTAAAACCACCTAGAAGTGGGAAAGGCAAAAACAACAGAGTTGACGTCGTCACATCCTAAAACATCTGTAAGGAAAAGACATCGTACACAAAGATAAGAGACAAATAACAGATGGGAAAAATATTTGCAACATACCTGACAGATAGAATCAGTACCCAATTTGGGCATCCACTGATGGCAAGCAAAGTGCTGGATGGAGCGTCTAGGAGAAAATCCCCAGAAGTGACAAGGGTGTGGATGCCACATGCCTCTGCAGGAGTCTGAAGAGGGCAAGTAAGTCAGCGTCGAGTTTACGCCCAGACTAAAAAGTCTCATCGCAAGAGCTGTCATTGGTGAAGCCTTTCAGAGGGCAGTTTGCCTGCATCTCACAACTTTTAAAATTATCATACCCTTTGAATATGCAAATCTTCCCCTAGAGATCTTTTTAAAATATTTTCTCACAAATCTGAAAAAGATGCATACGCAAGGATGTTTGGCAGTGTTTTTTGTTACGTAAGAAAGCAATTGGGAAGGTCTAGGGGTCCATCTTTGGGACATTGGAATCGGACCATGGCTGCTGCTTTAACCCTCAAGGGCATGTGGGGTGGACTTCCCTGCTGGTCCCGTCCCCCTGCCAATACGGGGGGCATGGATTCAATCCCTGGCCCGAGAAGACTTCACATGCCACGAGGCATCTAAGCCCCTGCCACACAAATCTTGAACCCGCACTCTGGAGCCCATGAACCACAACTTCTGAGCCCACACACCGTAACTGCTGAAGCCCATGCATCCTAGAGCCTGTGCTCCATAAGGGAAACCACTGCAGTAAGCCTGCACATTGCAGCAAGAGAAAGTCCACTCACAGCAACAAAGACCCAGCACAGCCAAAAATAAGTAAGCAAATTTTTAAAAAGAGAGCGTGTGGGCTGCTTGCATGCCCACGGGTCTCCCACGTTCCCATTGGGCACCATCTCTGCATGGTACTTCTCAAATGAGAGAGACAGCCCGTTTTCCCCCTTCAGCTCCAGTCCACTGTGGATAATTATTTTGTCAAGTACAATAAAATGTGGCCCTTCCAAATTACTTCAAAACTCCTCACTTTGTGTTGTTTCCTCACAGACTTGGACACTCTAAGGACCAGGCTCAGCCTGCTGCCCACATGATGTGTGTGCCAGCCCAGACATGTCAGCCTATGAGAAGAGCGGCCTGCAGAACAGTGTGCTCTGAGGCCCAGGTGAACATACACAGCGTGTGTGCCCGCATGCACACAGAGGGTAGGCTGGAAGGAAGCACCTCCATCCTAACACTTTGAGGAGGATAGTAGATGAGAGGAGAAGGGTGAGGGGTTTGCTCTGTGAACCTGTGCATCGTGGTGGTTTGTAAGAATGCCCAGTACAGGGCTTCCCTGGTGGTCCAGTGGTTAAGAATCCGCCTTGCAATGCAGAGGACACAGGTTTGATCCCAGTCTGGGAGGATCCCACATGGCCCGGGGCAACTAAGCCCTTGCGCAACTTCTGAGCCTGTGCTTTGGAGCCACAACTCCTGAGCCCATCTGCATTAACTACTGAGCCCACGTGCTCTAGAGCCCATGTTCCACAAGAGAAGCCACCACAATGAGAAGACTGAGCATAGCAACTAGAGAGTAGCCCCCAAACTCTCCACAACTAGAAAAAGCCCGCATGAAGCAATGAAGACCCGGAGCAGCCAAATTAATTAATTTAAAAAAGAAAAAAACTATTTTAAGAATGCCCAGCACACTCCATTAGTTCCCTTTTGGGAAGGCCACCCTCCCCAATACCATGTGGCAATAGGTTTCTGCTCTCCCACATAGGGAGACAGCAAAAGTTGTGACCAAGACTGGTCTGTCTGCATGTTTTTTTACAAAGCTGATTTATCCAGGTCATCAGTCATGTGACTGTTGTCACTAAGTGGTACAGAGTGACCAACTGTGACAGAAGTGTGTTATGTACCATCCAGCCAAGGCAGAGCTATGCCCACTTGGGCTCCCTCTGGTTCCAGCACCACTGGGCAGGGTCAGCCCCAGGGCTTGTCCTCACCTGTCCGCCTCTGGAAAAGAACTTCATCTCCCAGGGAGCTAGCGGAGCCGCCCCTTCACTTACCCTGGTTTCATCCTGCATCCCCCACAGCCTGGGGTCAGGCTCCTGTCCCAGCCACATCCCCCCTTCTCCAGTTCAAGGCCTTCAGATCTGCATTTACAAACAAGCAGGCTCATGTGGTTCGGACCTGCACTTTCAGACAGGCAGACTGTGTGATTGGGCATGTGGCCCTGACTCAGAATTTCACTCTCCTACCTAATCTCTAAGTGAGTGGGTAGGTGGCAATGCTGGGGCATCACGTGTCCTCAGGTGCCCCAGCCCCATTTGCACTCCCATCAGCCCAGCTGCAAGTGCTCACCCCTCACCTCTGGGACAGAGGCCATCACACCATCTGCTGGGGGTAAGGCCAGGACCACGACAGATGCCAGTACAGCCTGAGCCGGGCTGCACAATGGAAGATCAGAAAAGGACAGGCCATGAGGCCAGACCGAGTGGACTTCAACTCGGCCCACCTCTCCCCTACTTTGTTCTTCCTCCTGCTGCCAATTCTCCTTTTCCCCAAAATTGGAACAGCCTATGATGTTTTCTTAATCCAGTACACAGCTGGGATTCTTTAGAGTGTTGGTTATCAGGATCTTAACATCTGACAATTTTGGAAGACTTTATTTTGGAGGGCAAGTAGTTTTAGATTCACAGCACAACTGAGCAGAAGACAACAGACTCCCCATACACTCCCTGCCCTGCACACGCACAGCTCCCCTATTATCCACATTTACTTGGTGCGGTTTAGTTGCTAAATCGTGTCCGACTCTTTGCAACCCCATAGACTGTAGCCCGCCAGACTCCTCTCTCCTTGTGATTTCCCAGGCAAGACTACTGTAGTGGATTGCCATTTCCTCCTCCAAGGGATCTTCCTGACCCAGAGATGGAAACCGTCTGCTGCGTTGCAGGCGATCTCCTGCACTGCAAGCATATCCTTTCCCGCTGAGCCCACATCCACTCTAGATGATACATTCGTTGCAATCAGTGAAACTGCTTTGACACAGCATCACCCAGAGTCCTACAGTTTTACATCAGGGTTCACCTTCATGGTTTACGTTCTGTGGGTTTAAACCTTGTGCACTCCTCCTGGTCACCCTCCCTCCCTCCTGACCTCTGAGAACCACTCATCTTTTCCCTGTCTCTGTAGTGTAGTCTTTTCCAGCATGTCATAGAGTGGGGATCACACAATATGTATTCTCTGATATCTAACATTTCTTAAAGGCTCTTCTTTTTTTTTTTCCCCCCTGATTTTGAAAAGGCTATTTGCTCACTATAAAAATTTAAATGAATGCTGAGAGATAGTTAATTTATACTGGAAAGCACAAATTGCCAACTAGAACTTATCTGCATTTTGCTGCCTGTCTGTTGGATTGTTTGTTCTTGCTGTCACATGCACCCTCATGTTGAAACTGAGTGATTCCTGCCTAGCTCTGCACACCCTCCCTCAGGGTCATCACCGAGCTGGCCCCAGAGGAGACTCCACGCACTGGACTGTTTCTATCACATGTCTGTTCAGTGGGCTCCAGCAGACACGCTCCAACCAGCCTCTCAGGAGAATGTGAACCGTTCCTCACCTCCCCCCACCCCCACCCCGCCCCGACCCCAGGGAAAGTGCATTTGGGTGTTTTTTTACAATAGTAAAGTGTGTATTTGACCACAGCTTCACAGAAGCTAAAAATTCATTAGAAATCAGTTTTTGCCAGTTTAGTTAGGTAAAATAAGTTCATTGTTTTAATTTGTATTTCTTTACATTTCTGTGTGTGGGTGTGGGTGTTGGCCATTTGTATCTCATTATGTAATTTTTCTGCTGAATTTCTTTTGTGCTCTCCCCCAACTTTCTTGCTGCTGAATCTTTGATTCATCTAGAAATGATTTGTAAAAAAGAAACAGGTTAGGGATCTAGCTTTATTTTATTTTTTCCTAAGTGGTTAGCTGGTTGACCCAATACTGTTTATTGGGCATACATGCATAAATAGGAAAATGCCTCTTTACATTTAGTTTATTAATTATGATTACACATGTGCATCTCCAGTCCTGTAAACGATATTAATTGAGAAGCAGTGATTTTCAGTCACATTTTATGAATTCTTGGTGTGTTTGCCCCTCGCTATCAGCGCCCTGCCACACTCTTCGTCTCCGAACCCCTGGAAGTCCTGGGTCATGCACAGCTTCACTCGTGTGTTCTGAGGGCCTTGGAAGGAAAGGATCTGATATTCAGGGATCTATTCTTTCCTTCAAGAAGGGCCTGTGGGCGGTAAACTTTGTCTTCATAAAATGATTTTATTTTGACCACTTCCTAGAACGATGGCATAGCTGGAAGGGGACTTCTGATTGGCATTTTCTTACAACTTTTTTGTCAGACAGTACCCTGCTAATTTGTGAGAAGCCAGCGTCAGTATGAGCTCTTCCTCGCAGGTGGCCTCCCTTTCCTCTATGGCTGCTTTAAGATTTTTCTTCCAACCCATTTGTGCTCCTGTTCTATCATCCTGTGTCTACGTGAGGGTTATTCTGCTTTAATTTAACCTGCTCTGGAATCAGTATTTTTATTTATTTATTTTTTTTTTACATCTTAAGATTTGTGGTTGGTTGGGTTTTTTGGGTTTTTTCCATTCTTTAAATGTCTCAACTATTTGTCTTTTTTTTTTTTTTTTTAATGATTGTGCTGGGTCTTCGTTTTTGTGCAGGCTTTTCTCTAATTAAAGTACATGGGCTTCTCATTGCTGTGGCTTCTCCTGTTGCAACACACGGGGTCTCGGGCTTCATTCAGTAGTTGCAGCAGGTGGGCTCAGCAGTTGTGGCTCCCAGGATCTAGAGCACAGGCTCAATAGTTGTAGAACTTAGGCTTAGTTAGGCTTCCCAGGTGGCGCAGTGGTAAAGAATCTACCAGTGCAGAAGACACGAGAGGCACAGGTTCGATCCCTGCGTTGGGAAGATCCCCTGGAGTAGGAAATGGCAACCCACTCCAGTATTCTTGCCATGGAAAATTCCACAGACAGAGGAGCCTGGCGGTCGACAGTTCGTGGGGGTCACAAAGAGTCAAACACAACTGAGCGACTGAGGGCACACACACGGACTTAGTTGTTCGCAGCATGTGGCTTCTTTCCGAATCAGGAAAGAACACGTGTCTCCTGCATTGGCAAGCAGATTCTTTACTGCTGAGCCACCAGGGAAGCCCAGTCATTGTTTTTTTAAATACCACGTCTTCCCATTTCTTTGTAATCCCTCCTAGAGCATGTTAAATATGTTTATTAACCTGTGTGTTTTAGAATTTCTTTGCTACCTTCCAGGGGGTTTCCTCAAAGATGACTGCTTGGAGTCAATGGATGGTTTTCTATGTCTTTATCAGAAGTTTCCATTTTATTTTTATTCATTCCTTTCCTTGGGTTTATTTTATTGTTCTTTCCCTGATTTCTTACGCATTTATTTTATCCTTTCTTGTTTAGTAATTGCATAGTTTTAAGATGTGAATTTCCTTTCTGAGTATCGATTTTGCCATGTCCCAGGGTTTTGCTTTTTTTTTAATTTGGCTGCACTGGGGCTTAGTTGTGGCACGAGGGATCTTTAGTTGCTGCATGAGGGATCTAACCTGGGCCCCCTGCATTGGGAACACAGAGTCTTAACCACTGAATCACCAGGGAAGTCCCACCCCAGAGGTTTTGAGGGATAATATTATCAGGATGATTAGTTGCTAGATATTCTACCACTACAGACTCAGGTTTTCTATTTCACTCAAGTTGATTAGGAGTATTCACCTAAAAAACAAAAGGCCAGTTATTTTTCCAGAAGAATGAGTTTATTTGGAAACAACAAAGAGCTGCAGTTTGGGACATGCAATTATGGTGAACCACATGCAAATCCAGTAAAAAACCAGAGAGAACTTGAGTTTTCTCTCAAGTAAAATAGGAGTAATACAAGAACTACTGTAGGGGATAATGAGGCCCTGAGCCCCAATAACCTTTTCTGTTACAGACTTTATACGTTGAAGTGCTTACTTGGGGAGGGCATTTGAGGGAATCTATTTGAATCTTGATGGGAGGATTTTGCCAGTATCAGTTGGACAGTTTGCCCATAAGGAAGGTGGTAGCTGATTCAATAGAGACAAATAATCAGTGTTTCCAGAAGCAGCTCCAGTACTATCAGAGACAGAGCAAATAAAAGAAGTCAAAGGATGGTTTAATTCACCTGATTGATTATTTTTGTGGCAACTGTCAAATTTTAGAACTGTCTTGCCCTTTTTGGGAGAAAGAAATTCCAGCATGATACTTTTCCAAGAATCCGTGGCCTTATAAATTAATAGGGGCTGAGGAGCTAAGGAGAAAAGGGTGTGTACCTCTTAAAGGGTCTAAGCAAAAGAGAAGAGGTTCAGAAACAGGACCCTATTGAGGTTCAGTAGAGACCCCCACTATTTGGACCATTTTAGTTTTTTTTTTTTTTTTATAGTGGTGGGGCTGCAACACCGAGAGTGTGATCTAGGGCCTGTAAAGACAGAGATTTGTTCGCAGTCTGGAGAGTGGTTTCTCTAAGTTGATTCAAGGAGAGGATTGAGAGAGCCTCAGTCATTCCTCAGAGCCCCTCACAGGGAGTTAAGAGCATGTTTGAGAGGCTGGTTAGAGGGCTAAAGATGCCCAAAACACTTACACTTTTAGCAGTCTTTTTCCAGTGTCCTGGCTGTTTGCAGTAATAGCAGAGACTAGAAGGGTTTTGTTAAGGCGCCTTCATTTTCAGGAATTAAAGATTAAGAATTTAGTGGTCTTGACTCACCTAGGATTCGAGTCAGCTGATTTGCCAAGTTAACTAAATCTAGAGTGGACATATGGAGAAGGCAATGGCACCCCACTCCAGTACTCTTGTCTGGAAAATCCCATGGACAGAGGAGCCTGGTACGCTGCAGTCCATGAGGTCGCTAAGAGTCGGACACATCTGAGTGACTTCACTTTCACTTTTCACTTTGATGCGCTGGAGAAGGAAATGGCAACCCACTCCAGTGTTCTTGCCTAGAGAATCCCAGGGACTGGGGAGCCTGGTGGGCTGCCGTCTATGGGGTCGCACAGAGTCGGACACGACTGAAGTGACTTAGCAGTAGCAGCAGAGTGGACATAATCTCTCATTCCACCCTTGTCCTTCTAACTAAAAGAGAATGATCCTGGTTCAGCCCAGTAGTAAGTGAGGCGACAAGGGCTATCCAAGTGATTTCAACATCTGAAGGAAGACCAGCATTTTTTTAAAGACAATTTGAAGTCAATTAAATAGTCACGAACAGATTCATCAGAATTTTGTGTGCAAACCTGAATTTAGTTCCCATCAACAGGCTTGGGAAAGGCAATTGTTAACTGCTGGTGGGGGTTTTCAGCAAACGTTCTGACCTCTTAACAGAAGCTGTGGTGGTTTAGTCATTAAGTCATGTCTGATTCGTGTAACCCCATGGACTGTAGCCCTCCAGGCTTCTCTGTCCATGGAATTTCCCAGGCAAGAATATTGGAGTGGGTTGCCATTTCCTTCTTCAGGGGATCTTCCCCCAAACCAGGGATCAAACCTGTGTCTCCTGCACTGCAGGCAGATTCTTTTACTAGAAGCTAGGAGTTTGTTTTTCTAAAGGCCCTCCAGGGTGATTCCTTCAGCCTAATTTCATTCAGTGTTTGGCTTGCCTCTCAAAAAGATTGTGAACTAACTGATATAAATCTGAGAAACCAGACTGGTAGGTTTGAATAGCTATGCTAAATTCTTCAGCAAATCTACCAAGGTCCTCAGTTACTTTTGGAAACTTTTAACTGTGTGTGGCAATTCAGCCTTTGTCAAGGAAACATAAGTAATGGGTCTTACTTACTTACATAAGTAATGGGTCTATTTGGACCCTCAGAAGATTGCTCTATATTTTTTTATTTAATTAATTAATTTATTTGTGCCAGATCTAAGGTCTTTGATTTTCATTGTAGTATGTGAGACTTTAGTTGTGTTATTCAGACTGTTAGTTGCTACATGCAAATTCTTCGTTGCAGAGTGTGGAATCTAGTTCCCTGACCAGGCATGGTGCCTGGGCCCCCTGCATTGGGAGTGTGAGGTCTTACCACTGGACCACCTGGGAAGTCCCAGAAGTTTTCCCTTTAAAGGGCAGTTTCTGATAGAGGGTGGCAGAGACTGAGACAAAGAAGCAAGGGGAGGGGGAGTGGGGGGATGAATGAGCTGATACCAGGGACAAAGAAGTGGGGGGGATGAGCCTGAGGCTTCATAGCCATTTTGTCTTTGTTTGCCTCCGACGGTATAATTATTGTATTTGTAGAGAGACAATTTTAAATTCCTGATAATGTTTGGAAGCCTCCAAATAGCAATCAACAGAGGCACCCAATTTAATTTTGATGATTTCAGAGTCATGGCTGCTGTCTAATAGTTTTAAGAAAGGTAAGCTTGGGGAGTCTGAAAGTTCTCCGTAATGGCCAGTGATGTTCTAAATTACTTTTGGTTAAAATTTGTCCATTTCTTTAGAAACATGCATGAGAAGGGATTGTGGTTTTTTAAACATAAAATCAGACAGGGTCTTTGAATGTGGGGCGCCCTCAAGACATTTTAGATAACTGGGATCCTGTTTTCTGGAGGGTTTTTTTTTTTTTCTTTTTTTTTCCTCTAAAGCGGAGAGGGCAATTCTTAAACAGCCTGCAGGCCAAATAGCAGTACAGTTCCTGCTGGAACAGCCTGATCCCAAAACAATCAGACCAAAGGCTGAATGGCACAGTTCCAAATAGGAACAGCCCAGTTCCAAAAGGAATTGGACCGAAGGCCAGCACAGTTCCAGTTGGGACAGCCTGATTTCAAGTAAGGCCGAAGTGCTGAATGAGTGCTCACAGACAAAGCAAAGCCTTAACAAAAAGGGTGAAGCCTTTAAACATATCCCAGATAAAGCCTTTGAGAGTTCTAAATGCACTAAGAGCAGAGCTCCAATCCAGGAGAAAATCCAATCCAGGAGAAAACCTTCCCCTTAAACTCCAGGGGTGACTAGAAAAACAGTGAGCCCCGTGGACTTGGTGAGTACCACACCCTTTTGCTCACCAGCCCCAAGGTTGTCAGGAGTCTGCTCTGGATCTTGGTAGGACCTCCAGTGTTAACCTAAAACTTATTTTTTATCAGCAAAATGAGTTTATTCAGGAGCAACAAAGAATTCCAATTTGGGACATACGACTGTGGTGAACCACATGCAAGTCAGTGAGTTCAGTCTCAGTTGTATCCAACTCTTTGCGACCCCATGAATCGCAACACGCCAGGCTTCCCTGTCCATCACCAACTCCCAGAGCTTCCTCAAACTCATGTCTGTCGAGTCGGTGATGCCATCCAACCATATCATCCTCTGTCATCCCCTTCTCTTCTTGCCTTCAATCTTTCCCAGCATCAGGATCTTTTCCAGTGAGTCAGTTCTTCACATCAGGTGGCCAAAGTATTGGAGCTTCATCTACAGCATCAGTCCTTCCAGTGAATATTCAGGACTGATTTCCTTTAGGATGGATTGGTTGAATCTCCTTGCTGTCCAAGGGACTCTGAAGAGTCTTCTCCAACACCACAGTTCAAAAGCATCAATTCTTTGGCACTCAGCTTTCTTTATAGTCCAACTCTCACATCCATACATGACTACTGGAAAAGCCCTAGCTTTGACTAGACGGATCTATGTTGGCAAAGTAATGTCTCTACTTTTTATTTTGTTTACTTTTTTTATGTCTCTCCTTTTTAATATGCCATCTAGGTTGGTCATAGCTTTTCTTCCAAGGAGTAAGCGTCTTTTAATTTCATGTCTGCAATCACCATCTGCAGTGATTCTGGAGCCCAAGAAAATAATGTCTGTCACTGTTCCCATTGTTTCCCCATCTATTTGCCATGAAGTGATGGGACTGAATGCCATGATCTTTGTTTTTTGAATGTTGAGTTTTAAGCCAGCTTTTTTACTCTCCTCTTTCACTTTCATCAAGAGGCTCTTTAGTTTCTCTTCACTTTCTGCCATAAGGATGGTGTCATCTGCATATCTGAGGTTATTGATATTTCTCCCTGCAATCTTGATTCCAGCTTGTGCTTCATCCTGTCCAGCATTTCGCATGATATACTGTGCATATAGGTTAAATAAGCAAAGTGACAATATACAGCCTTGATGTACTCCATTCCCAATTTGGAACCAGTCTGTTGTTCCATGTTCAGTTCTAACTGTTGCTTCTTGACCTGCATAGTCCTGTAAAGCAAATAGTCCAAGTCTGATTCTAACTTGCTTCTTGACATGCAAGTCAGATAAAGCAAAAGAGAGGAAACCTTTTTATAGAGGAGTAGGGGACTGTGTGGGGAGCTGTTACAGAGTCCTTTGGAGGAAACTGGGAGTTCAGAGTGTAGTGATTTTTCATTTGCTGAGCTGTAGTGACCTCTCATCGTCTGGGCTGCCATCAGGCTAAGAGAGTGTCTTCCTCCTCCTTGAGGCAGTAAGGCAGTGTCACTTCCGTCCGGAGATCCAAAGTCGTCTCTTCTGTCAAGATCTGTACTTACATGAGTGAGGTATGCGTAGGGGCTCCGCTTCTGGCCTCCTAACTCCCATCTTAGTGAGTTACCCTTGGTTAATTTTCGCAAGAGAGAGTTTCAAAATTGAAGAGAGAATTGAAGTCTACTTTTGATTGTGTTCTGTTTAGCAGCCTTTTTGGAAAAAAAAATATATATAGTTTTATTAAAGATGCTGAAGAAGATCTAGAGAAACAGAGATATAGTATTTCCACTGATGTGATATCCATACTGTAGCATGTCTACTGGAGTTTACTTTTTTGAGGACATCAGTTCTCAAATAGATGAAAATCCTAACACATTTTTTCATGGAGTTGGACAAACTGGATTTTAGGTTCATGTGGATGAACAAATGAGTAGAACACCAAAGGTAATCCTGCTGGTCTTGGAGGGTCTCTGGGGAGGTGGAAGGCCGCTGTGGCTCACTGTGGGGACGAGGACACTGGTGGCAGAGGTACTCACCAGGGTGAGCTCTCCTGGAGTCCAGCCACCACCCCAGCACCAAGACCCAGCCCCACCCAACAGCCTGTAGGCTCCAGTGCTGGGACGCCTCAGCTTAAATACAATGATTAACATTCTTTCTAAACTTTTGTATACTCATCAACCTGAAATGCCAAGAATTATGATTTTTGCGTTAAAATCTTGCACTGTTCTTGTATTTCTTTCCATTTCTCCTTCTGCTCCTTACAACTGTGTTGTATCAGTTTTCACACCATGCTACTTAAAGCAGAAGTGCTCATACCAGTTTTAGCTCATCAAGGTTCATATTATTCAGTGTCCTTTCTGATGTCTGGCATCATTTTAATAATATTTCTATAACAAGTGTTAAAAGATTATTTTCAGGAAGAAGTAAGATATGATTCTCAAACAGATATGAAAGCCAGCACATATTTAGAATTTTCCCCTCTTCATTGAACAGTGAGGAAACCAGTCAGATGTTATAACCAATTCAAGGAAAAATCAAAAGAGCAAATGTATATGGAGTAAAGGAATTGAATTGCAAACAGAGGCAGAACCAGTTTCTCTAAAGGGAGGATGGGGAGGCCATGATAAATCCAAGGGACAAGTCATGGTCTGCACAACCGGCAGCTTCCGGAGTTGTAAAGTAGCTCAGGCACCATGAGAGGCAAGATCCTGATAGCTCCTTAGGATGTGCAGTAGGCAATGCAGTTTCCGTAGCTTTTTGTTTTTTCTCTTTAGTTTCTCAGCTTTTGATGAAATTCATCTGAGAGATTATTCTTGATCAGGAAACAAGGCTGATCTCATTTGGCCTGATTGTTTCCGTATGTGCAGTCAGAGTGTTAATCCATCATGTTGGCCTTCTTGAGTTTGCTTTGCTGGAAGTTCCCATCAGGATTTCAGGTTGTACTTTTGAAAGCATCTTATTTGTTGTCCTGAGTCCAGGAAGTCAAGAACCCACCATGTTTCACCTGCTGGATTATTTCAAGCAAATTCCTTTTTTCTTGAGCTTTCCAGAATATTCCAAGGCTCCTGGACTTGCCAGGAGATGAACTTCCTTATCCCCTTATGAGGCTGGCACCTGGCAGTTTTCCTGGGAGGGCCTTGTGAGCCTTGATCCCTGAGCTGCAGATCCTTAAACATGCTGGGTCCTGGTGATTGAATGAGTATCATTCTCCCTTGTGGCCACCCAGGCAAGGCCATGTTGCCAGTCAAATCCTGATGGAAACAAGAACAGATTCCCTTTGAACCTACACAGATTATTATATTGCCAGGAAAGGAAGAGTACTCAACAAGAGTTTCCAAGTTCTGGAGGACTCAGATTTAAGAGAACAAGATACCACTTAGAAATGTTTCATTTCAGTTTATAAAACCAGAGGCCACTAAATTTGTGTGGACTACAGACAGCTTAAGGGTTTCCCAGATGGCTCAGTGGCAAAGAATCCTCCTGCCAGTTCAGGAGATACAGGATACGCGAGTTCAGTCCCTGGGTCAGGAAGATCCCCTGGAAAAGGAAATGGCAACCCACTCCAGTATTCTTGCCTGGGAAATCCCGTGGACAGAGGAGCCTGGCGGGCTACAGTCCATGGGGTTGCAAAGAGTCAGACATGACTTAGCAACTAAAACCACCACCACAGACAGCTTAAGGGGAAAGAGAAAGGGTTCCTTGTGTATCTAGAAAGAGCATTAAAGTCACATGTACAGTGTTCCCAGTAGCAGCTGCATTGTCCCGTGTCGGTTTCTTCAGTCCTAGGTGATTAATCCTTATTTACTCTGTCTCGGTTCTGAAATCTCAACAATCCATCTGCTGCTTTACTAGAGTTCTGGAAATCCTGAGTCAGTCCACTGGATGGCCTCACGGTGGTCTAAGCAATGCCCATGACAGTGTTTTCCCACTGTGCTGGCCTCTCTTTTTTCTTCTATTTCTCTCTCTCTCTCTCTTTTCTTTTTTCTTTTCATTAAAGTAAACCAAACTCTTTGTAGTTGTTCACTGAAGAGAAAATGCACAATCTATAAGTGGAGAATTAGGTTTTATTCAAGAATATTCCTGAGGACTAAAGTCCACTGTTGCTGAAGCTGAAGCTTCAATACTTTGGCCACCTGATGCAAGCAGCCAGCTCGTTGGAAAAGACCCTGATGCTGGGAAAGATTGAAAGCAGGAAGAGAGGAGGAGGATGAGATGGTTGAACAGCATCACCAATGCAATGGACATGAACTTGAGCAAACTCCAGGAGGTGGTGAGGGACAGGGAAGCCTGATGTGCTACAGTCCATAGGATTGCAAAGAGTTGGACACGACTTGGCAGCTGAACAACAGTCCAGGAAGGTGGCCTAGCTGATGGCTCTGAGAGACTGTTCTACACAGGTCAAGGAGGAGAAGGGGATATGAAGGAGTTTTTGCTAAAACAATATGTATGTAGCCAAACATTGAAAGATTACTACTAATCACAAAAAAACAGACATCTCGAGGATTTTAGTGCCTTTTTATATATGGGAAGATGCAAGAGTCTGGGCCCATTGAAACCATTCCTCTGATATGCATCTGAACTCTATAGGGCCAATATCCTGTTTTTGTCCATTCTGAATCCCGTTAGGGTACACAGTTGGGACAGCTGCAGTGGCTGATTGCTTGCTGGCAGGCGTTATTCTCTGTTTATTGAAATGGCAGACCACAGTTTTTTTTTTTGTCCACATGGATGACAAAGACATAATATAGCCATGGTTAACTTATACTACTGATAATTTTCGAAAGTGAAAGATCTGATGGGAGTTCATAACAAGAAAAGTGCCACAGAGAAGTTATATTTGGTTGTTTCTGTGCCGTGCAAAACAAAGCCCCCCCCCGCCCCGAAAAAGTTTTAGATAAAGTTAATCTAAGATGTTTATGCCTGTTTTTAAAGAAGACTGTGAACACTATATCTAATTTCTAAAAATCAATGAATATAATTTTTATAGAGGAAAAATTCCTGCGATATGACACAAAATAATCCTGAAACATAATGTACCAAGACTATCAAGCAGAGAGTCAGGAGTTGTGGGGCAGGTCCTAACCATCTGCATACCAAGTATGAGATGTGAAGGCCCAGCTGCAAACTCCTGGCCTCCAAAACGCTGGATTCAAGTTAAAGAAGGAAGGTTGTGACCAGGTAAATATTTAAAACAGTGACTGAGTCTACCAACTTTTAAGCTCTATGCCCCTGTTCCCTCATGGCACTGGGCAGATACTTTAGATGAGATCGGGCGCATTCAGGGTAGTATGGCCGTAGAGTGAGCAGATACTTTAGGACTCTGATGAAGAAAAACCTGACAGGCACCCAGGACCCTGACAGATCTCTGGAAAGTTCCTCAAACATATGATGTGACTAACATTTTACCAACAAATACTAAATGGGATTGACAACATTTCTTCAAACTCAGCAACTCTTCTCATGAAACTCATGGATAATAATGCCTCAAATAAGCCTAATTATTTCTAACACTTCTAAGAACAAATCTTTGTGATTTTTCCAAGGCACAAAGATAATTTTAGGTGAAAAGAGTATCCTGGAGGTTTTATCTCATTTTTACCCCTGGGATTCAATTTGAAAAGGAAAATTATCAAAGGCTGTCAGGAGATTTGAACACTAAAATAGGATCACAGATGCCTGGGAAACAACAGTATTTGTCTACTCAGGTGAAAGTGGCAATAAACATTTAAAAATAAACACAGAAGTTAATGTCATTGTAAAGAACTTTAGTTCTCCCATAAGGGAGGTAGCTTTGTGTCTTTGTTTTTAATAATGAAATGCAATAAAGTCAACATAAAGCAAAGAAAACTATTCTGGTCTTCTAGACATTTTATAAAAATGGAAGCATGCATCGTGTGACCTTTTATGTCTGACTTCTTTCACTGAACATAATGTTTTTGAGGTTTGATCACACTGTAGTGTGTGTCGGTGCTTCATTCCTTTTTGTGGCTGAATAATATTCCCTTGTATAGACAGACTACACTCTGTCTATCCATTCATTAGTAATAGACATTTGGGGTTTGTTTGTTTGTTTTTCTGTCTTTTGGTTATTGTGAATAATACTTCTATGAAAATTCTTGTACAAGTTTTTGTTTAAACGTGTTCTCAGTTCTTTAGATATATACCCAGAAATGGAATTGCTGCAGTAACATGGTAAATTCCATGTTTAACTCATTGAGGAGCCACCAAACGGTTTTTGACTGTAGCTGCATTTTGCTTTCCCACCAGTAATATATGAGGTTCTGATTTTCCACATCCTCAACAACACTTACTTCCTGTCTTTTTGTTTTTGTTTTTGTTTTTTTTTTTGGCTGTACCTGTAGCATATGGAATTTCCCTGACCAGGGATTGATCCCATGCCCTCTACTGTGGAAGCACAGAGTCTTAACCACTGGACCACCAGAGAAGGTCCTCTGTGTTTTTTATTTTAGCCATCCTAGTAAGTGCAAAGTAGTATCTCATTGTGATTTTGATTTTGCATGTCCTTAGTGACTAACGATGTTGAGCATCTTTTCATTGTCTTGTTACCCATTTCTGTAACTTCAGAATTGATAGCCTTTAAACTGCGGTATTATAAACTAAGGAAAGTATATTCATTTCCAAATGTTGTTCTTCATACGTCTTTTTATCATCTGGAAAAAACATACATTACTTTAGGCCTCATCTCAGAAGGATCACGGTGGCAAAACTAATTTCATAACTACTCAGATGTTAATAACATGCAATATGTCCATCATCGTTATCTTTAAATGAATGGAGAAATAAGCTTTTGAAAAATTTCTCTGCTTCAGTTTCCAACATTGTAAATAGCAATAGTTATTAACCAAAAACAGTAAAACAGCCAGTAATTTAACCTGCCAAATGAATTTATTCAGGAGCAGCAAAGAATTGCAGTTTGGGACATGCAACTACAGTGAACCACATGCAAGTAATGTTGAGGCAAAGGAGGGGAACCTCTTTTATAGAGAAGGGGAAGTTGGGAGGAACTGTTAAAAAGAGAGTCCATTGGAAGAAATTGGAACTTCAAAGCACAGTGGCTTTTATTGGCTGGGCCATTGCCAAGCAGTGATAAAATCTTCCTCCAGCTGCCAGCAGTGTTACTTCCTTCCAGAGATGCGAGGTGGTCTCTTCTGTTGGGATCTGCACTGATGTGCGTGGGACGTGAGTGAGAGCTCCCCTTCTGGCCTCCCAACTCCATTTTAGTGAGGATCCCATGATTAATTTTCACATAAATCACACACACACACACACACCAAAAAAAAAAAAAACCAAACTTGGGGGTCCTCAGTAACCTTGTATTTAACCAAATTAATTCATTATTCTGAAAAACTGTTATTTCAATGGTAATTTCTCTCTTGTAGTATGTCAGCTTAAAGATAAATTTCTAAGGTTTTCAGGTAACATAACCCAAACTGAGTTAACAAATGAATGTTCATTTGATGCCTAGATCATATCTGATTAAGGCAGACTGCTGAAGCATTGGTTATAAGAATAATCCTTGAGCGTACATATGTAAACTTTTGCTTCTTATTTTTCTATGCTGCAGAGAGGGTATGTCTTTGGGTCTGTTAATGGATGTGCTCATGTCTGCCACTCTGAGAAGCTGTGTCCAGGGTGTGTGCCTTTATAGAATGTGTCTGTGTGTTCTGAAGTCTGCTGGAATGCTGGCGTGTGTTGCACCGTTCACACATGTCCATTCACCAGCCCCACCCAAATTCTCTTAAAAGATAAGTGACTTTGGTTTTAAAGATGCACATGCTGTTCTTCTTGAGTATTTGTTTTCAGCACGGGAGGAACCCAAGTGATATGCACACAAGGGATAAACTCCCCTTCCCTCATTTCGTTTATAGGGAAGCCGCCTCATCACCCCTTCCGCACCCCTGAGGCGCAGGGCTCAGGTGAGGCTCCTGATGTATGCCTGGGACAGTGGCAACCCTGCCTCACAACTCAGGTAACAGTCCTTTACCTAAGAAACTTACTTTTAAGAAACTTTGTACTGATTGCTCAAATACTGCGTTTTCATAACAGAAACTTGAGAATACGGTAAACACAATTTAAAAAGCTTTCAGTTTTCAGCACTTCAGCATAGTTAGCAGTAACTTATCAGTGTATTCAGTTCAGTTCAGTTCAGTCTGTCAGTCGTGTCTGACTCTTTGCGACCCCATGGACTGCAGCACGCCAGGCCTCCCTGTCCATCACCAACTCATGGAGTTTACTCAAACTCACGTCCATTGAGTTGGTGATGCCATCCAACCATCTCATCCTCTGTCGTCCCTTTCTCCTCCCACCTTCAATCTTTCCCAGCATCAGGGTCTTTTCCAATGAGTCAACTCTTCACATGAAGTGGCCAAAGTATTGGAGTCTCAGCTTCAACATCAGTCCTTCCAATGAATATTCAGAGCTGATTTCCTTTAGGATGGACTGGTTGGATCTCCTTGCTGTCCAAAGGACTCTTGAGTCTTCTCCAATACCACAGTTCAAAAGTATCAGTTCTTTGGTGCTCAGCTTTCTTTATAGTCCAGCTCTCACATTCGTACGTGACTACTGGAAAAGCCCTAGCTTTAACTAGATGGACCTTTGTTGGCAAAGTAATGTCTCTGCTTTTTATTTATTTATTTTTTGTCTCTGCTTTTTAATATGCTGTCTAGGTAGTTCATAACTTTTCTTCCAAGGAGCAAACGTCTTTTAATTTCATGGCTGCAGTCACCATCTGCAGTGATTTTGGAGCCCCCAAAAATGAAGTCTGTCACTATTTCCCCATCTATTTGCCATGAAGTGATGGGACCAGATGCCATGATCTTAGTTTTTCAAAGTTATAAAATATATCATATATATTTTATTATATAGCTTTACCTACCTAGGTATTGTTTTTAAATCTTTACCAATATAACAGGTTTAAAATGCATCTTCTAAACATTTCTTATATCCTGAGAGTGTTCAAATTTTTAATCTGTTCATCAGCCATTTGTATTTCTTCTTCTGTGGGTTATTTATGCATGTTTTATGCTGATTTTCTACTTGGGTGTTTGTACTTTTCCTTATATATACTAATCCTTACCTATTGGATGACTTGTACAGTGTGTAGTTTGTCTTTCCAGTTTATTTAAAATAAATAGTGAGTTGAGTAACAGATAGATGGCCTCTTAACCATGAGATGACATGTGGCTCTTAGTGACAAGCTCCATCCTAGGTAAGAGAAGCAGGTGGGTGAGGGTGGGAGGAGGGGCTGATGAGGAGGAGTGAGGCTGGGATGGTGGCTGGATCATAATGGGTGGGGGTTGGGAGGGCGCCATGCGAGTCAGGATTCCCTAAAGAGTTTGAGGCCTGGGCAGCGGCTGTGGGTGGAGATTTGATGAACGGACTTAGATCCGAGATGATCCTTTACCATTGCCGTGCCTACATTCAGTCTGAGCTTGCACATCTAGATGGAGTTTGAGGAAGAAGTCTTCAGCAAAGGGAAGTCTTCAGCAAAGTGCAGGGGTTCTGAGTCACCAGCATAAGGTCAGCCAGGATTGGGTCAGGGGAACAGAGAGGCCTAGGGAGGCAGTGTGCCAGGCCAGGAAACACTAGCCTGAGAAACTGAGAAGGTCTGGCTCTGAAAGGGGCCTAGGAAGCATAGTGTTTTCCACCAATAGACTCCTCCACTGACAAAAAGCCTGCGGAGGATGTATTTGGGAAGAAGGAAAGAGCATAGAAAGAAGAAATGCAGGATCACTGAGGCCTAGGCACCCTGAGCTGGGCCTCACCTGTGTGGGTCTGCTGGAACCCGATAGGCTTTGTTCCAAACTCCTGTCATGTGTGTGCATGTGTACACAGACACTCAGAGTCCTTCCCTCTTCGCCATTCGTGGAAAGTGGTAGTAAAGCATCGAAGTAGCTGCCTGTCTGAGGTGCTTGTACCTTTCACGTCATCTGCATTAAATTTAAGTCTCTAAATGTGTGTTATTAGAAGAAATCTCTCCCAAATCATCAAATAAATGTCCTTGCTACCCCCTGTGGTGAAACACATATACTCTTATCTAGACTTCCATTTCTTTCTAGTAAATTAAGTAGTTTATTAAACTTTATCAATCTCTTTCAAACTACAAAGCTATTTGTTACATCCAGTGAAATAACTCATCTTAAAATTCGAGAAGGAAGACTCCTTGAGGTCCTCTTTTTTGGTTCCTCTTTACTTCCACTAGTAAATGGTACTGTGTAGAAAGAAACAGGAAGAACATATAGAAAAGAATGCCTATAGTTCAAGAAGAAAAAGACGGATAACCAGTAGAAAAATAAGCAAAGGATAACAATCAGAAGGGGCTTCCCAGGTGACTCGGTAGTAAAGAATCCACCTGCAAATGCAGGAGACTCAGGAGACGCTGGTTCCATCCCTGGGTCGGGAAGATCCCCTGGAGGAGGAAATGGCAACCCACTCCAGTATTCTTGCCTGGAGAATCCCATGAACAGAGGAGCCTGGCAGGCTGCAGTCCATAGGGTTGAGTCGCAAAGAGTCGGACATGACTAAGCAACTGAGCACACGCATATGCAACATTCAGAAGCCAATGCAGAAGAAACTCATTGAGTCAGTCAGCAAACATGAGAAGTTGCTCATTATCACTGCCACACAGACACTGAAAATAAAAACCAAAAGATATGTGTGCATTACTCAGCTCACAATCCAAAATGGACACTTCATCAGGAGAAGCGGCAGCCGCAGGTGGCCCTCTGCACCGGGCCCTCTGCACAGTCCGGGGCTTCGGTTCTCCTTGGTGCCCCCTCCCAACTGCTTCAACACAGGCCTCCCCTCAGAAGGCAGATGTGAGTGTTCAGGCTGCAGGGGACCAGAGTGGCCTCAGCTGTGCATTGAAGATGTGCCACAAAGGAGAGCTGCAGGGCCCCTCACCCTGTGCCCAGCGGGGCGCAGGGTGCCCTCCCTGGGCACCACAGGAAGGTTGTGTGACTGTCAGGTGCTTGGGAACATACTTGGATCACCATCTTGAGGCCGGTTAAGTTCGTACTGGCTGGTGGACACAAGCACGTTCTCCACTTTTGGCTCATCACAGAGCCAACTCCCTAACATCAGAAATGCAGGGAAGGTGTTTCTTCCTAATCCTGAGGGAAAACTCAGTAACACACCCCATCAAAGCCCCACAAACACTGAGAACTCAGTAACACAGCCCATCAAAGACCCACAAATACTGAGTTTCTTGTGCTTAAATTTCCACAACAGGACCCTAGGAAAGCCAAGAAAGAATGTTTCTCCGAATGCTCCGGAAAGAGCCAAGCCCACCTGGCACAGACAGTCCACAGAAAGGATGCTCGGCCAGGCTGCACGGCGGGACCAGGACTGGTACGCAGGACCCACCAGTGCCAGCTCTTCATGCGGCTCACATCCCCACTCGGGAAGCACCCGGAACTGGAGTACTTGGTGTCGCAGAGAGTGACCACTGCCTGAGTGTCTTCACCTCAGGGCGTTGGCCCTAATTCCCTCATGATCCTGTTTCTTTGGGGTTGAGATTGGCTGCACTACATGGCTCATGGGATCTTAGTTCCCTGACCAGGGATTGAACCCAGGCCCTCAGCAGTAAAAGTAAGGAGTCCTAGCCACTGGACCACCAGGGAATTCCCCATGTTCCATGTTTGAATGTCAGAGCTTCTCCTCGGGCCAGGTTCACTGTCTTATCACCCCAGGAGGGCAGGGAGAGAGGGTGGCTTTCAAGGATAGTTCTCTTTACTCTCTTTCACAGAGACAACACAGGAGCTCCACAGTGACTTGCAGGTTAGCTCCTCAGAAAGAAAATCGGTCCCCAAAGCCACGCCTGGCTCAAGAATTCCAGGAGGAAACTGGCCACCACACCCGAAGGTCCTCATCACTTGCCAGCAGTTCCCTCCAGGACACATGGAAGTTGCTGGACCTGGGATCCAGCCCTTCTGGCCTCACTTCCCAGGATGACTCACCTCCAGGTAGGCCGCTGCTCTGTCGGACTGTCCAGATGCTGGCCATGAGAACGGCAGTCCTGTCCTCTTACTTGGTGCCTGAGCGTCCCCCAGGGAAGGAGTGTGTCTCCCAGGCCCACGTCCAGCTGACCACATTACTGCATCTACTGAGAGTGGAGACCACAGGTCACAAGGACCCTCAGCCCGCAAAGGGTGGGTGCAGGGTGGTCAGTCTGTGACTCTGGCGGAGGCAAGTGTTCTGTGTTCTGCTCAGTCTCAGGAGGCTGGGGCAGCCCATGAAGAGTGTGTCCTTGGCCCCCTGGGAAACTCGCTCCCGCTAATGTCACTGTGAGGTAATCAGGAAAATTCATCTGAAGGGCCACCACCTTTGGGGGAACTGCATGAGACCGAGGTGTAGCAAGCATGGTGGGTGAAGGGGAGGCTGTTTGAAGACCAGGGTGGGGGGAGTGAGCTTGGAGCCCCTTGCAGATCAGTATGCAGCTAGCACCCTCATTCTCAGCCTTAATGCATGACTGCCTCCCACTGTACCCAGTGTGCCAGTGGACATTTTAGGTTTTTCCCGATCTTTTGCCATTACAAACACTGCTACAGTGATTTAACTTGTACATGCTATAGTGCGTGAATTAAAGTATAAATGTAAATGCCCAGAGAGGGGTTCTGACCAAAGGTATGTGCATTTCTGGCTTCCCTGGTGGCTCAGCAGTAAAGAATCTGCCTGCCAATGCAGGAGACACAGGTTCAATCCCTGGGTTGGGAAGATCCCCTAGAGAAGGGAATGACTACCCACTCCAGTATTCTTGCCTGGGAAATCCCATGGACAGAGGAGCCTGGCAGGCTGTAGCCGATGGGGTCACAAGAGTCAGACACAACTTAGCAACTAAACTACCACCACCGCATGTGCCTGTCTAGTTTGGGAAGATGTTAGTTGGGCTCCATCAAACAGTGGCAGTTCACACCCACCCAGCAAAGGCTGAGAGGGTGTCCTTCTCCAGACCTTCTCCAGCAGTGTCAGTGAACTGTAATCTTTGCCAGTCTGATAGGTATCATTTTACTTCATATTTTACGTGTTAGGAGGTTGTGTGTCTTTTCACATGTTTGAATTATGTCTTTTCCTTTTCTTCAGTTCTCTGCTCATTGGTTTATTGGGTTTATAATCTTTTTCTTATTGATTTATATGAGCTCGTTATATATAATGGAAGTTAGACCTTTTCTGAGACATAAATTGCAAATATTTTCCTACAGTTTTTCATTTGTTCTTTTACTTTGCCTATGGTGGCTTTTTGTCATACACATTTTTTTAAATGTTATGTTTAGTTGTTATGTTCTTGTTTTTAATCCTTTCTGGGGTTTTTGCTGTACCTAGGTCTTTTCCACTCCTAGATGAAAGATTATTCTGCCATGATTTCTTCTAACACAGTTATGGTTTCCTTTTTTCATATCTAAATGCATGATCCATTTGGAATTTTATCACACTTGTAGGTTATGAAATAGGAACCAAACTTTATTTTTTAACCCCAGGTGACAATTCAGATATCCTCCCCACCCCCCACCAGTTACTGAGTAACTCACATTTCCCCACTTGTTTGAAATCCTACTTTCACTATAATATTGAATGTTCTGTATGTACTTGAGTCGCTGGGCTCTTGTCCTGTCCCATGGTTCATTGGTCTCAGTCCGTCCACATGCAGTGCTGTTTGAATTGTTACCACTTCCTGGTCCCTCATAATGTCTGCTGACTTTGACTCTCCAATTGTGCTTCTTTCTCAGAGTTTTCCTGGTAATTCTCATTTATTTATTTTTTACTTTTCCTGAACAGCCTTTAGTCCCAGCCCCAAAACTCTGTTGTGACTCTTCTCAGGATTTGTTAATCTTGGGTCCTGCGTCCAGAAGGAGCTGAGTCCTCCTATTAGTCTAGAGAAAAGCCCATGCAGCAATTTTATATATATAAAATTTTATTTATTTATTTATTTATTTTGGCCATGCTGGGTCTTCGTTGCTGCATGGGTTTTTCTCTAGTTGAGGTGCATGGACTTCTTTTTGTGGTTGCTTCTCATTGCACACACACTCTTGTTGCAGAGCACAGGCCCTAGGGTGCATGGGCTTCAGTAGTTGAGCTCCTGGGTTCTAGAGCACAGGCTTGATAGAAGTGGCACATGGGCTTCATTGCTCCACGGCCTGTGAGATCTTCCTGGATCAAGTATGGAACCTGTGTCTCCTGCGTTGGCAGGCAGATTCTTTACCACTGAGCTATCTGGGAAGCCATTCAGGTACATTTTAAATTCAGGAAAGTTTTTGCTATACTTTTCATTGACTCTGTTGGAAGTTTTTGGTAAATGTTCATTGCCATTTTGCTGGTTTCCTTCCTCCTCTTTTCTCATAGCACTTTTGTACCTTTATTACCCCTCATCTTTAAAAGAGGTAATTTTTCCTCTACCAAGTATTTGTAGGAAATGTGTGCAGGAAAAGAAACCAGGGACATTGTCCTGTCTAGCAGTTTTTTTGTTGGTGGTTTTTAAGTAAGTTTAGCCTTGGCTTATCTTTGCCCATTTTCATGAAGCTCAGCTTCTTTCCCCTCCCACCCGGGCATGCTGACTCCAGTAGTTACACACAGGCTCAGTAGTTGTGGCACACAGGCTTAGTTGCCCTGAGGCATGTGAAATCTTCCCAGACCAGGGATTGAACCATTGGCAGGCGGATTCTAACCACTGGACCAACAGGGAAGTCCTAGTTGATGATTTCTAACATATTTACATTTTGGTTAGAGAATAAGATCACCATGGTGCCAGCCCTTCTGAGAGTATAGTTTTGCTCTAGCTACAGTAACTGACGTGCCTGCTTCCGCCAGTGGCACCCGCTCGTAGAAAGAGTGGTGCCCTTTGTTGTTCCTTTCCCTGGGCCTGAAAGCCTGTTCCTGTTCAGTGTCTCCTGCACTTCCGCTACCACGCTCCTGGATCAGCGCTGTCCTCCAACAGCTTAGTTTGTGTTTTGCCTTTAGTGTGCTTTTAAAAGTTTTTATTTCCTCCAGTCTCATCAGGGAGATCACATTTCCATTGCCTTCTGCCTGTTTTTAAGTTACATTCTCTATGTTTATTCTTCCTCAGTGACTAAGATTCCACTTATTTTCATTTTACCCATCCATTTCTTAAATTTATCAGCCTCTGTATTTTTCTGATTTTCTACTGATATCAATGAAAGCATTAGTTGTTGGGCAGGAGATGATTGTCTTTTAAACAAAGGTAAATTTGGCTAAGTCCTTTATAATTTATCCTTATTTGCTTTCCAGCTCTCTCATAGTAGCCTCTTAGATATATTTTTATTCTTCCAAGGTAATTATAAAAGAGAATTTTTATATAGGAAACTTTGAGGCCTCTGTGTGACAGTATTTTTATTTGTCTCCCATTTACATATTTTAGTTGAGTGTAAAACCCCCCCCCAAAAATAAAATAAAACCCCAGGCTTCCATTTCTCATAATGTAGCAGGCTGGGTAGCTGGATTAATACTGTCACTGAGAACAACTAACACTACTAAATAAAAAGTAAAGACAAGCTTATAAGGCATCAGTAAATAGCAGGAAGGTAAAGAATTCTCAAGCAAAGGCTGAGAGGAGCAACCTGAGGCTGCCTTTGACCAGGGACTTTGCCAGCCTGGGTGGGCTTGAAATCTGGCATTGCCACCTCTCCGGCTTCAAAAAACAGGTGATGATGATGAAACCCAGGCCCACCCAGGGCAGGAATGTGATGGCGCAATCCCCCCCACCTCCCAAAGCTGGAACTCCAAGGACCATAGTCTCCGTGTGCAGGTGGACAGGTAGACCCCCACCGCCATCAGGGGCAGGGATGTGAGGACTGAGGCCATGATCTGGCACTGAGTGGCAAAGGGAAGATTGTTACATATGTTAATAATTTGCCACCAAGAGTCAGTCCTCATGGTTTAGTCCCAGTTAACCCCTGGGTGCCTAGAACTTTCATTTCAAGAGGTTGTGAGCTGGTGGCATCCCCCAAGAACTAGCAACAACAAGTGGAGGGTCACTTCAAGGGGAATCACCTTTATCCCAGGCCGTAGAAAATTTGCACAGATCAGATTCCTGTGAAAAATAAGATCCCACACACGAGGTACAAGGCACCAGGAATGAGGCCAGCATAAGCGGACCTGGGAAATCAGGGTATAAGTAACTGTATTTCTTTTTTTTTTTTTTACCAAGATATCAGGATGTTTATTAGTGTAATGGAATTTAGAGCAAAGAACTAGAGGAATGGACATTGAGACTAACTCCAAATAATACATTTAAAAATAAATCTTATATTAACTAGGATCATCCTTTCCTTCACTATTATATTTCATAATCCTCTTCTGATAACATTACCTCCCTAAAACAAACCTCAAGGACATGGGAGGACTAAGTAACCGTATTTCATAATGAAGTAAAACACCAGCAAGAAATACATTCAGGAAGCAAGGAAATATAAAGAAAGACCAAGCAGACTTAAAAAAGAACCAAATAGAGGTCTAATAAATGAAAAATTGTAATTACTGAAATTAAAAACTCAGTGGATGAGCTTAACAGCAGGGTATGTACCACAGAATTCATGAAATGATGTTATATATGAATAAATTACCCAGAGACACACAGATTAAAAAAAAAAGAAATAGAAAAGAGAGAAAAAAGGATCAGGAGCCTGGAGGCTAGAGTAAGAAGGTGTGACCCGTGTTGGTCAGAGCTTTAGTGGGAGAGAGAAGACGGGCAGGGGCCACATTTGAAGTGACAGGGCTGAAGTAGTATGGCAAGATAGTCATTTCAACCCTAGGAAGTCTGTCAAATCCCAATCCAAATAATTAAAGGAAACCCACACCTGGATCTGTCCTAACAAAGCACCAGCAGTGATGAGATTGTTTTGAAAACTGGCAGAGGAAGTAGACAAGTTACCCTCAAAGAGACATGCCTAAGGAATACTGGACTTTTCACCAGCCACAGTGGGGAGCCTGAGACAGGGAGACAGTATCTGTCTGAGCTGAGGGAAGACAGCTGTCACCCTAGAATCCCACTAAAGAGGGCAAAACAAAGACTTTTCAGACAGTAAAAACCGAGCAACGTTGCCCCACACACCCCTCTCTAAAAAAAAATTCCAGAGTAGGCATCAGCAAACTTTTTTGCGAAGGAGGGCCAAATAGTGACTATTTTTGGCTTTGTGACCCAGTGGTCTCTCTTGCAATCTCCACCTGCAGCTCAAAAGCAGTTGCAGACAATATGTAAGTGATGGGCATGGTTGTGTACCAATAAAACTTTATTGACAAACAGGTGATAGTAATGCTGTTTCTCAAGCTGAGTACACAGGTTTTTGTTCTTTATTTTTAAGAAGTTCTTTAAACAAAACATGTATATTATATGTGCTTGATGTAGTTTGGGTATCTTTTATAAAGAAAAGTTTTAAGAGGGAGGGAGTGGTCAACTGGGCAGAGAGGTCAGGGAAGGTCAGGGCAGAAAAGTGTTCCATGTCACTTTGGCAGTCTTAGTGGAGTAGTGGAATTGTCATCCATCCTTTTCCTGGCTGAAGAGGCTGGGGAGGAACAGGTGGACTGCTTACTGAAGAGGTCTTGCTCTGAAAAGCAGCAGTTAAAAAGCAACATCGGGGCTTCCCTGGTGGCTCAGTGGTAAAGCATCAGCCTGCCAATGCAGGAGACAAGGGTCCAATCCCCGATCTGGGAAGATCCCACATGCCACAGAGCAACTAAGCCCATGCACCACTACTATCAAGCCTGTGCTCTAGGGCCCAGGAGCTGCAACTACTGAGCCCACATGCCGCAACTGCTGAAGTCCTCTCAGCCAAGAGCCCGGGCTCCACACTGCAACAAAGAGTGGCCCCTGCTCTCTGCAACTGGAGAAAAGCCCCCACAGCAATGAAGACTCGGCACACCTAAAAGTAAATAAATAAATATAGTTTTAAAAAAAGCAACATTGGAGGAAACTGTGAAGGTGCACCTATACGCAGGTAGGGAAGATGGGAGAGATAACGCCGATGCTTGTGGCTGGAGAGGAGGGCAAACTCAGGAGAGAAGCGGGGGGTGTGCTGAGGGGCTTGGATTTGATAGGACAGGCCAGAGGCGGGAAGGCGATAGACACCCAGACTGGGAGCTTTACTGACCACACCTGACAAGCAAGTTGCCACAGCCTCACAGACGCCTGCAGAAGACAAGGAGGACTCATCACTCACAGCACAGCAGACAGCCAAGGGTCTCCTCAACCCCTGTCCCACGGGCCAGGTCAGGAGTCTCAGTTGAGTGGCCCCAAACAGGCAGAACCCAAATCTTTCCTAGTGGGCTATAGGCACATCTGCCCTTTGCCCCCAAGGGAGTGGTGCCGTCATCTTCCGAAGCTTCAACCATGCAGACACCCAGTGAGAGAGTCCAGAGCAGAAGCCTGCAGTGGCCGGAGGAGAACCATCCCGACAGCAGGTCTGGTGGTGGGAAGAACAGGTCCCTATGGGTTCCTTTTATTTCCTCCTTTCAGTTCAGTTCAGTTCAGTTCAGTCGCTTAGTTGTGTCCGACTCTTTGCGACCCCGTGGACTGCAGCACGCCAGGCCTCCCTGTCCATCACCAACCCCTGGAGTCTACCCAAACTCATGTCCATTGAGTCGGTGATGCCATCCAACCATCTCATCCTCTGTCGTCCCCTTCTCCTCCTGCTCTCAGTCTTTCCCAGCATCAGGGTCTTTTCAAATGAGTCAGCTCTTCACATCAGGTGGCCAAACTGTTGTGGAGTTTCATCTTCAACATCAGTCCTTCCAATGAACACCCAGGACTGAACTCCTTTAGGATGGACTGGTTGGATCTCCTTGCAGCCCAAGGGACTCTCAAGAGTCTTCTCCAACACCAGAGTTCAAAAGCATCAATTCTTCGGCACTCAGCTTTCTTTACAGTCCAACTCTCACACCTATACATGACTACTGGAAAAACCATAGCCTTGGACCTATGTTGGCAAAGTAATGTCACTGCTTTTTAATATGCTGTCTAGGTTGGTCATAACTTTCCTTCCAAGGAGTAAGCGTCTTTTAATTTCATGGCTGCAATCACCATCTGCAGTGATTTTGGAGCCCAGAAAAATAGTCAGCCACTGTTTCCACTGTCTCCCCATCTATCTGCCACAAAGTGATGGGACCGGATGCCATGATCTTAGTCTTCTGAATGTTGAGCTTTAAGCCAACTTTTTCACTCTCCTCTTTCACTTTCATCAAGAGGCTCTTTAGTTCTCCTTTACTTTCTGCCATAAGGGTGGTGTCATCTGCATATCTGAGGTTATTGATATTTCTCGCGGCAATCTTGATTCCAGCTTGTGCTTCTTCCAGCCCAGTGTTTCTCATGACGTACTCTGCATATAAGTTAAATAAGCAGGGTGACAATATACAGCCTTGACGTACTCCTTTTCCTATTTGGAACCAGTCTGTTATTCCATGTCCAGTTCTAACTGTTGCTTCCTGACCTACATAGAGATTTCTCAAGAGGCAGATCCTCCTTTCAAGTACAGGGCAAAGCCACGGACTCTGAGAGGAGGAGGAGGTGGAGGAGGACGTAGAAAGAGAAGTGCAAAACTATCATCTGACAGGGCCTTCCCTGGTGGCCCAATGGCTGAGACTCTGAGCTCCCAATGCCAGAGGCCCAAGTTCCATCCCTGGTCAGGGAGCTAGATCCCACATGCTGCAACTGAGAGTTCACATGCCACAACTGAAGATCCCACATGCTGCAAATAAGACCCAGCACAGCCAAATAAATAAAATAATAAATATTAGAAAAAAAAAAGAAGACGGGTCCCATCTGACAAGTGAAGCAGGGACAAGTAAGGGTGGGTGGCGCCGTCAGCCCGGCAGGGCCTCGTGGACAGCAGGGCCTGGATCAGAGCGAGAACAGCCCACTTGTGGCTGGAGGTAAAAGTGATGACCGTAATGGGGTGAGAGGAGCATCACTGCCAGCACCGCCCCGGAGCAGTGGAATTGGCCTGGTAGGGAGGCAGGGGTTGTGTGTATTAGTTTAAATGCTTTTGGCTACAAGTTACAGCACAACCTGATGAAAGTGGCATTTAGCATCTTCCCAACCGTTATCTCATCATGGCACCCATAGATAATCACACATGGTCACTGAATGAGGAGGAGGGAGCCAAGGCGGCCAGCATCTTCGTAACCTTTCTGACATACAGTGTGCATGCACAGCAGCGGGATGTCAAGGCCAAAGTAAATGGCTCCTCTTCTTCAAAAGCTGACTTCTCTGAGGCTCTTTTCTCCTAATGGTTTCAAGATGGCTGCAGCAGGTCCAAGCGTCACATCAGAAGACATACTTCTCTCTTCCTGCTTTTCTTTCTTTTAGTTGGAAAGGGATATGTTTCCCTAGAGCTCCTGGACTCTCTCTTCCATCTCACTGGCTGCCCGGGTCATATGGCCTCTCTTGACCAGTCACTGGGAGACTGTCTTAGACCCTGAGAACTTGCTGCATGGAACTAAACAGCATTGGGATTCCTTGGCAAGAAAGCTGAGAAAGGGCTATAAGTGGGCTGCAGCTGAGTCTGTGCAGGGGAAGGTGATGAGACACCTGCCCATAGCAGTTGAAGCTGCTACTTCTTTTTCTTTGCAGTAAAAAAGTAGGAATGATTGCTGCCTAGGCTTTTGGTTCACCTGTGAAAGATTTGGTTTGGTTTGGAAGAAAGATTGAAATTAATGTAGTTTAGCTGTTTTAAGCTCCCTCAAAGCTTCTTTATTCTGTCCTTGTAATCTTGAATGTTTGAGCATGAATAATTTAACTACCTGTAATATGTCTACTTTGTATAAAAGTACTTTTTTAAAACCTTATTGGTGACTCAAATGATAACCACAACTTTGGTTACGATGTAAGCACGTATTGATGATAGGATGGTGTGAGTATTGGTCCACAGTCAAGCAGTCTGGAAGCTCCATTCTGGAAAGTGGAATGTCTTGCCCTCTGCTTTTCTTTTTTTTTTTTTTTTACATTTTCAGCACATTGTGAATAGCAGACTGTGAGACCTAGCAGTTATGAACAGAGTTAAAAGTGATAATGAAATAGTTTGCCGAGTTGTGGCTTCGGCATTAATAACATGAAGAACTATATGGTATTTCTCAGGACGGAGGGAGGTTTTCATGATGAAAAGCCACACTCCTCTTGGTTTTGAAGTGAGACCAGAGCTGACCCTCCCACCTCTGCCCTGCCCCTACCTGCCCCACCCCTGCCCCACTCCCCATCCCGCCACAAGCACACAGAGCTGCCGCTTTGCAGGCCTGGTCTCAAAGCAGGGCTGCAGCCTGACACCCCGGGCCTTGCCACACCCCAGACCCCAGGGCCACTATAGCCCCCTCCTCCATCCTCCTGGATCTTTGATCCGATGGATGTGGTCTCTCCAAGCCTAGCCTCCTCTCACCTTCCCCACCCCTTCTGCCCCCACTTCACTCCCTCCTCTCTCCCTCCTGCCCCCCACCATTTCCTGCCCACTGTGGCTCTGGGACTCTGACCCCATCTCCCCACCTCCCCAGACACAAACAGCCCAGCTCTCTGCTGCACCTGAGGACACCCCACCCCCACCCCACCCCACTTTGTACAGGCATGCAGACCCTTGTGCACGTGGGTGGGCACCCTTCACCTTCCTCTCCCTAGCAACCACCTCTTCTCTGAAGCCCTCCCTCACCACCTCCTCCAAAGTTCACCCCCTGCTTGTCTCTTGTCTTCTTCCCACTTAATGCTAGTCTCCAGATCACTTGCTGTTTTTCTCATTTATTGACTCTGTCCTCTCTGCTGGAAGAATGTGGAGGTGGGGGCAGCTTCCTTGATCCTTGTCCCCTGGCCAGCACAGACAGGTAGGTACACAATAGGTGCTCAGTCAGGATGTGCAGAGAGATAACTGCAAAGAATGGGAGTCCAGCAAGGCCTTGTGTCCACAGCACAAGGATCCAGAGGCTCCGGAAGTGTGTGTGATTAGAGAAACCACCACGCATTGTCTAAGAAGTATCAGATTTGAAAGACAGACTCTTCCTGGATGGAGTATTAAATATTATAAAGACAGCTGTTTTCTCCTAATTGAAGTAAACAGTTCGTGTAATTCAATGAACTAGGGACAGAATTTCTCTTGAAACTAAAGAAGTGGGTTTTCAAGTTTGGGAGCAATAAAATTCATGGGGAAGAGGGAGTAGGGAGACCCAACCTGATGATAGCTGGGGGGCAGGTACAGAGCAGAGGCCCTTCCTTCCAGACTCCGCAAATCAGAGCCCCAGACACAGCAGGGTGGGGATGCAGCATGCTTCTGTCCTCACTGCCTGCATCCAGACCACACACTAAAATGCAGCCCAGGCACAGCTAAATGCCTTAAATCGAACCTAAAAATACACCAAATTAGAACTATTTACAAATGACTATATCATTTGTAAAGGTTATATCATCTTAGATGTAACTTAAAAGTCACAGGTTTCTAAGATATTTCTTTTTTAACCTCAAAAATAACCCAACTAGAAAGATATTTTTAAGCAACATGACAAAGGTCAGCCATGTATAAATAACTCACCAAAGTTGACCAGATAGATGCACAGTGGCAAAAACACTCACCCAAGGCAGTACCAGAAAATACGGGTGTCTGACCTGCCAGCAAAGCAGCCCTTGGAGAGCTGACCCCGGGCCTGGACGGGGAGGCCCAGCCTCCTGGCCTTATTGGTGACTCTGTCCCAGGGGTTGTTGGAGTCATTGGCTTCCCTAGTGTCCATGCTGTGTGTGCAGGCGGCCCAGCTCAGCATGACTCCGTGGCACGTCCACTGAAGCAAAGGGGCTCCAGACCTCCTCCTCCAGCATGAGTGACACTCCGTTTGGCTAAAAATAAACCAAAACAGCGTAGAGGGTTTTCAGTGGAAATCAGTCCTCTCCATCACCCCTCCCCTGCCCACCTGGCCTTCTGTCTGGTTCCCTTGCTCTTCCCCAGACATGCTCTGTACTCTGTGGCTATGGAAGCTTATATTTAAATGTGTGTGTGTATATCCTCTTGCTGCTGTTTAAGTTTCTGTCTGTAGTGTTTCTCCATTTTGGTTGACACTGAGCTCACAGATCTTTTCAGTAAGTAGTTCAGTGGTCCTGTGTGTGAGTACTTCCTTTTACCTGTCTGACACTCATGGACACTTGGGTCGCTTCTCGTTTTCAGTACTGCCATGAGTCTGCTGGTGTGGGTGGTTGCTTATGGGAATGTGTAGTCAGGTGAGTATCTAGGAGTAAAATCTCTGGGTCAAAGATGTGAGTGGTCTGAGCTCTGGGAGGTATTAAATCACCCTCAGAGAGTTGGTGCAATTCATGTTCGTGGCCACAGGGTGTAAATCATGTCTCCTCCTGTACTGGTAGATTTTTATCAAGCAGTTTTTTTCTTTTTTTTTTTTTTTGCCAGTCTGATAGGTTAAAAAAAATGGTATTTCAGTATGTGTTTTAGTTTGCAGTTTTTAAATTATGGGTAAGATTGGTCATTTTATATGTGGTTTGTGTGTTGTTCAGTTTTGTACCCTTTTTTAAGGTGACCGTGAAAGGTGGCAGCAGAAGAAAATGCGTATTCATTATGGTCTTGAAGTCAGAACACCAAGGGTAGAAAAAGTGCTCTAGAAGAGGCTGTGGCCCCTGCTCTGGGGAGGGCATTGGGTACAGGATTGGGGGAGGAGCTGGACATGATTTTTACAAATAAATGCAGTTGGAATTTTTTTTTTATTAAAGAGAGGAGTCCAGCTAGAAGCAAATGTTTGTTGAGTGCCTGCCAGGTGCCCACCTGTGCTTAAGGCAGCCACTCCCACCATAAACCCATGCCATTCAGTCAGTGGGTCCGCTTTCCAAAGGAGGACTCCAAGACCTCCAGCAGTGAGTCTCTGCCCAGGCCAGAGTTCTTAAGTCCAAACCCTCTTCCCACCCACTCTGGAATTCCAGAGCAGAGATGCCTGACCTCATCCTCAGGCAGATGGTCCAGAGAGGCCAAGGTTGTCCCTGGGGTCACACAGATAATGGGCAGAAGCTCCCAAGGAATGCAAGCCTTGGAGGAATGCAATTCCTTCAGAAAGAGAGGAGCCACCTGGCCCTGCCCTGGGGGCTGGACACGCCTTCCCCTATTCCAGCATTCTGAGCACTGGCCAGCCGCCCCTGCGGCACTTCCCTTGTTTCTACCATGGGGTCTTAGACGGTCCTGAGCATTCCGGCTGTGAGCCCTACATTCTCGTGGGTAGAGGCTCTTCCCCCTGGGTGCTCCCCACTCACTGAGGATGAATGAAAGGGGACAAAGCTTTTAAAGGGTTGGGTTTTTTTTTTTTTAAATGTTTATTCTTTTGAAAATCATATTAGTTTCTCCTGAAATTAATTTTTTTTTTCCTTTAACAAGGGTTGCACAAGATTTTAAGATGAGGCATGCATGAGCCTGTTAACTGCTGCTAATCCAAAGTTATTTTTAAACCCTGTGTAATGAGAACATTTCTGTGCAGATCTCACCGTAGAGATGGTACCTAAATCCTAGTTGCCAGGCTGTTCTGAGGATCCAGGAAGCAAGAAACCAACCACTTCCTGTTCTCAGCTCAGTGTCTGCTCACATAGGGCCCAGTGCTGCCATCAGCCCAGATATCACTCTGCCCGCCATCGTGGATCCTCTCCCAACAGCTCCTGGAGGCCAGGGCTTGACATTCAGATGACGAGACCCAGGCCCAGAGATGTTAATGCTGCTTGCTCAAGGTCACACAGCCCCCAGTTCATGGATCAGGATCGGAATCCAAACTGTCCAGCTCCTGCCCATGAGCCCACAGAACTGAAAAAGGTCCCAGATGATAGTGCCCTGGGTGCCAGGCAACAGGTGGCTGAGTGAAGGGAGGCAGGACCATGTTGACTGCTGGGCAGTACTTGGCCAGCGGGTGGTGGGGGCCTGACCAGCCGGCCTGTCCAGCAGAAACAGTTGATGATACCAGCCCATGGCGATCCCTGCACAGCAGTGCAGGTTCAACAAGCCAGATCTTCCCATTTTTTAAGAGGTGTTAGAAATCTTGTTTTTTTATATGGTGCTCAGTCGCTTAGTCATATCCGACTCTTTTGCGACCCCCTGAACTATAGCCCCCTAGGCTCCTCTGTCCATGGAATTTTCCAAGCAAGAATATTGGAATGGGTTGCCATTTCCTCCTGCAGGGGATCTTCCCAACCCAGGGATCAAACCTGTGTCTCCTGCATTGGCAGGCAGATTCTTTACCCCTGAGCCAGCTGGGAAGCCCCATTTTTTATATGGAATGTTTCAGTTTTTTTAATATTGGCAACTAATTAAAACATACAGGCCAAATTGCAGCTCAGTCTGTAAGCTACAGAAAACCCTGGGAGGCAGATACAGCCATGCCCAGTGGTACATAGTCTGTGTAGCCTCCAGCTCCAGGGGACAGCCTCCAACAAAGCGCCTTCTCATACCCAGAATAAAGTGACTGCCAGGCAAACTGAGATTCTCCTACTCTGAGAGTCACATGTGATTGACTGCAGAACCAACATACAGGTCCCTTTGGTCTCATCCTTGTGGTTAGTGAGCCATTCTGCAGGGTGTCACCAGTCACTGAATAGGGTTGAGTGGGCCCTGAGGATACCAGCTTACCCTGGCATTATGTATTTTTGAGTGGAGACTGTTCCAGGCCTCCCCTGAAGGATGCTTGGACTCAGAAGCAGCGTTTGGGGTCTTTCTCTGAAGGCAGACTGATTCAGCCATGGCTCTGCCAGCCCAGCCATGCTCTGAGGACATACAAACATACTCTGAACTCAGGACCTTAGAGTCACCTTGCCTGCACGCTCTCAAGACCAGGAGCATCATCATCTGGCCTCCCCACAGAAACTTTATGTTTCTCAGTAAACCCAGGACAAGGAGAGCAGTTTCAGGCACCCCAGCACTGCACTGAGTGAAGGACAGAAGGAGCAGCCACTTGTGGTTGGATTTGTGATAAGAAAGAAAAGGTGAAACTCTCAGGGCAGGTGACCTCCGAGAATAGTCAGGGAACAGGGCAAACACACCTGGAGCGTTATATTCTCTTTTCCCTGTCTGTGGTCCTCGTACCTGCATGCAGACCAGGGTCTGAGACTCTGTCCTCAAAGGTGGACGTCAGGCTCCTAGTGTATCATAGTGAGATGCAGACCCAGCTCAGAGACGGGCAAACCTGACCCGTGGGGACAGAGGCCAGCATGAGCCTGAGGAGGGGCCGTCCTCCGCACCAGACTCCTGTGATGGTGGGAACACAGGCCATCAGAACGGCTCTCCCGTGCTCTCAGCAGCCACTGTCACAGTAACCTTGTGGAGCAGACGGTGATGGGGACTGCCCAGGGAGCACCACCAGACGCTCACTGAGCCGTGTGACCAGGGCTCTTCCAGCATCCGCTGGGGAGCGAAGGGATCGAAAGGGCCCTGCCGTGTCTGCCAGCATCGCGTTTGTCCTTTTGGCTCTGCACATTGCTGCTCTTAGGATGGGACTGAAGGAGAGAGCCAGGTTCACCAGTGTGCACCACCCTTTAGCATCTTCTATAATCACAGCCAGAGAAATCTAAGAACCAGGGCTCTGGTCCAAGAAGGGGACCGTGCAGTATCTTGAATTAGGTGAGCAACTCCAGCTTCCTGCCTTTACTGCTTATTATAGCCTGAGACTTTTTAGGACATAGAGTATCCTCTAAACTTTTTGAGAAATATATGGTCAAATAGGAGCTTCCCGGGTGGCACCATGATAAAGAATCTTGCCTGCCAAAGCAGGAGATGCAAGAGATGCAGGTTTTGATCCTTGGCCTGGGAAGATCCCCTAGAGGAGAAAATGGCAACCCACTCCAGCATTCCTGCCTGGGAAATCCCATGGACAGAGAAGCCTGGCAGGCTACAGTCCAGTGGGTCACAAAGAGTCGGACACAATTGAGTGTGCGAGCACACGCTCACACACACACATACACCCAGTCAAATAGATCTTTGTTAGCTCTTTTTTGAAGTTGTTATGATGAAACAGCTTTTCCTGCCACTTAGGAAAAAAACTTGTGTTGAAATAACTTTTAAAACAAAGTAAATACTTTGATGTAGCCAAGGTGGCGTCTACTTCAGTGCTGTTTTTTCTGGGGCCACAGCATGACCGGCACTCGCTCCTACTCCTGGCCAGACTAAGGACTATAGATTAACATCCACCCCTACATAGGCAAAATATATGAAACAACTGTTTTCAGATGTTGGAAAATAGGCAGCAGAGGACTGTGATTCTTGAAAGAAGGAAGACAGATGAGGCATCTGTCAGGTCCCCGTGGCTTTCTGCCCTAAGACATTTTCTGGGCTGCAGTCACACGGAGGGGAGCACCAGGCAGGGGTCAGTGCCTTCTCTGGTGGAGGAAACAGGAACTGGTGTCTGGGAAGGCAGGGGGGCTGGAAGTTGCAGGAAAGATTCCCGGGGAGGGGGTGGGGGTGGGGGGAGGGGTATGCAGAAGAGAGCTCCTGAAATCCTGGTAGGAATTGTCTTGGGTCTTTACCGTGTCCTAGTTCATTGATGTGCAGAATAATACTCCACAAATTCAGGCAAAGGGAAGATAAGCAGCTTGTAAGTGTAACCATTTCCAGACCTCTTAGATGGTGGGGAGATAGTCAATCTCCAGCCTTCATTCATTGGAGACCCAGAGAAGTCACACCTTGGTCATGGAGCTAAGTGTCTCTGAAGTGCAGACTCATCTAGACTTACCCTAGAAAGGCTCAAAAACAATCTTTGAAATGACAAAATGAGAACCTAACTGCCTGTAAAAACAAAGCTCAACATTCTTAAAAAGACAAAATTCCAACACAATACCTAAAGTGTGCAATAGCCAGTTAAAAATTACAAGACTTGTGAAGAAGCAGGAAAATGTGATCCAAAGCCAAGAGGAAAACCATTCAATGGAAAGAGGTTCAGAAATGACAGAAACGAGGAAACAAGCAAAGCCGTTGAAGTGACTGTTACAACTGCTTTCAGGTATTTAAAGGAGAACAATGAGAAGAACTGAAGCTCTGAAAAAGAACCAGACAACACTTCCGGAGATGAAAAATACAGTATTTGATAAGGAAGACACGTCGGATGGGATTAACAGTAGAATAGAGATAGCAGAAGAAAAAACAAGGAACTTGAAGACATGGCAATAGAATCAACCCAAAATGACACAGAGAGAGAGAACATAGGGCATAGAAAACAGCTTTGGCAACCTGAAAGAGAGCATCCATCAGTCTTAACAGAGGGGAGAAAGAAGGGCAGAAAAAGTGTTTGAAGAAATGATGCCCCTTCCCCGCCCTCCTTAAATTTGACGAAAACTCCTAACTCACTGATTCAAAAAATTTGTCAACCCCAAGCACCAGGATAAACACACAGGCACAAATTCAATCCAGGGAATATCATAATCAAATTTTTTTAAGTCAGCAATAAAGTAAAATCTTAAAAGCAGTCAAAGAAAAGACACATTACTTGAAGATGAATGAAGAAAAAATTTATGACAGACTTCTCTTCAGAAACTATAGCTACCAGACGACAAGGGATCATCGATTGTCTCTAAGCTGAAAGAAAAAGGAGCGCACAAAGTAGAATTCTGTATCTAGCAAAAAGATCCTTTAAAAATGGAGGCTAAAGACATTCACAGACAAACCAAATAGAATCCATCACCAGCAGACCTTCACTACAAGAAATAGTAAAGGACACTCTTCAGGCAAAGGAAATGATGGCAAATGAAAATTGGGGTCATCAGAGAAAAATACAGAGGCAGCAGGTGAGTTTGTGGGTAAATGATGGAAATAAGCTTACATTTTTCTTTGGAAGATCATTGGCTGTTTAAAGCACAGATGATAACAGTGTATGATGGGGTTTGTGATACACATACAAGTGAAATGTATAACAAGATGGCATAAATGATGGGAAAGGGAAAAGAAAGTACGCTCCTGTTGGGCTTATATGTGAACTTGTATAATACTACTTCAAGGTAGAATGTGATAAATTAAAAATGTATATACCATAGAGCAACATTCAAAAACAACAAAACAAACAAAAAGCACAAAGATGTATAGCTAATAGGGCTGTAATAGAGATAAAATGGGATTAAAAAAAACACAAATTCGAGAGTAGGCAGGAAGAGACTTCCCTGGTGGTCTGGTGGCTGAGACTCTGCGCTCCCAATGCAGGGGGCCCAGATTTGATCCCTGATCAGGGAACTAGATCCCACACGCTGCAACTAAAGATCCTACATGCTGAAACTACAAAAAGATCCCGAATGCCACAATAAATATCCAAAATCTGCATGCCACAACTAAGACCCAGCATCACCAAATAGCTAAATAAATGTTAAAAAAAAAAACTATAAAACATCTAGAAGAAATCATAGGAGATCTTTGTGACTTCGGGATAGGCAAAAATTTTTTAGGATAGAAAAAAGTCTAAACCTTAAATGAAAAAAATTTGATGGATTGGGCTTCATCAAAATGTTAAAGTTCTGCTTCTGCAATGACACTCTCAAGAAGGTGAAAAGGTAAGCTGGGAGAAGATATTTGAACACATATCAAGGACCTGATCCAGAATATACAAAGAACTTTACAACTCAGTGGTAAATAAATAAGCCCAATTTTTAAAATAGCCAAAATACTACAGAAGACACTTCAAAAAAGAAGATACAAATGGCCAGCAAGCCATGAAAGATACTCAGTGTTAGTCATCAGGGAAATGCAAATTTAAACCACAGTGAGTTGCCACTACACAGTCACTCAGACAACCAAAACCATACAATAATATGGCAATATCAAGTGGTAGCAAACACGTGGAGCTGCTGGAAGTCACACTGCCTGAGAGAATGCAGTATGGTCAACTGCTTTGGAAAACAGTTTGGCAGTTTCTTAAAAAAAAAAAAAAACTTGCGGTTGCTCTCGCCTCCTCAGATGGTCCACACTGTGTCTGTGGAGTGTGTTTCTCTCTAAATAAATCCATTTCTTACCGATCAAAAAGAAAAAAACTTGCTACACAACTCAGCCATTCAGTTCCATGGTAACCAACATCCACGCCCCAAAGGCCTTAACACGAATGTCAGATTGGAAACAACGCAAATGTGCATCAACAGATAAATGGAAAAGCAAATTACTGTGTAGCAGCGTGATGTGCTGCTTTTCCATTTATCTGTTGATGGTCAGCGGTAAAGAGTCTGCATGCCAACGCAGGAGACGTGGTTTCAATCCCTGGGTCTGGAAGATCCCCTGGAGAAGGGAATGACAACCCACTCCAGTATTCTAGCCTGGAAAAATCCCATGGACAAGAGGAACTTGGCAGGCTACTGTCCATGGGGTTGCAAGAGTTGGACACAATTGAGCGACAAAACAAGTATGCTCTACTACTCGACAAGCAAAAGAACTACCAGTACATATGACAGCAGGAATGAACCTCAGAAACATTGCTTTGATCTCTGGAAGAACGGGACATCAAGCAGTCCCTAGTGTCCTTTTTTTTTTTTTTTTTTTTTAATGTTTTTATTTTTGGCTGCGCTGGGTCTTTGTTGCCGTATGGGCTTTTGTCTAGGGGCGACCACTGGGGGCCACTGTCCAGTTGCAGTGCACGAACTTACTGCGGTGGCGTCTCTTGTGGAGTACAGACTGCAGAGTGCAAAGGCTTCAGTAGTTGCCGCACGTGGGCTCAGTAGCTACAGCGCTGAGGCTCTTGAGCTCTGGCTCAATAGTTGTGGGGCACAGGCCTAGCTGATCCTAGATGAGGGATTGAACCTGTGTCTCCTACATTGGCAGGTGGATTCTTCATATCTGAGCCACCAGGGAAGCCCCCTAGGGTACTCTTTTTATGTGAACTTCTAGAAATGACTCACATAGTCAGCAATGACAAAAAGCAGATCGGTGGTTACTTCAGGCTGGGAGTAGGGATGTTTGGGGTTGACGGAAATGTTCCATAGACATAGATGTGTAGATTTTATACAACCCATTGAAATGCACCCTTAAAATGGGTGCATTTTATAGTATATAAATTATAGCTCAATAGAAGTTATTTAAAAAAAAAAAAAACAGCAAAAGATCTCCTATGTTCAGCATCACCCAGACAGCAGTTGGAAACAGCATATTCTGGAGAACTCTGGCCTTCTACTCTTGATGTTCTGTCTCTCTCCTGCTCCATGATCCCTCCTGATCTTGGTTTCTAGTCTGGGTTATCTGCGTCTATTCCAGGCAAAATCAAGAAGAGCCAAAGTAGGACAGACACCCAGTGTCAACTTGCCTCACGCCACTGCAGATCCTTGCAGAATTCTTGTAATTCATATCAATTTACTCAGGCCCTCTTAATTATCCTCCACTGGGCACTCAGGACTCCTCGGGGAAGTCATTACTGTCAACAGTGCCCTCCCAGTGGGGCCCCAGAGCCTCTCGGAAGGGCCTCAAGAGCCTGAAGGTGGGAGGAGTGGAAAGAGCCTTTGGCATCCTACGCTCATCCCAGCCCGGGCTGTCCTTTCCCGCAAGCCTGCACTGGAGATTTTGTTTGAAGAAATAGTAACTCAAAAAAAAAAAATTTATAGAATCAGTGTATAGAACAAACCCATCCACTTCTGTTTTTGTTTTGTTTTTATCCATAAGGGGTTATTTGGTCTCTGGAGAACACTGCACATTTCACACTTTGTGAGGAGAGGGAAGGCCCCTGCCCCCAGTGCTGGTAGCAGAAGCAGCAGTGGGAACAGCAGCCACCTCTGGCCACAGACAGCCACAACAGGGCACATTGGGCTGTGTTCCAATGAGACTATATTTTCAAAATAGGGCAGGCTGACTTAGAGTTTTCTTGCCTTTTCCAATATTTCATCCTATTTGCTGGAAGGTCACAGTTCTGCAGAGAAGTGCTCTGTAGTTCGCAGTGGGCTCATCTGTCCACCCTCCTTGCTGAACTTCCTTGGTGGTGGTGGTTTAGTCGCTAAGTCGTGTCTGACTCTTTCGACTCCATGGACTGCAGCCCGCCAGGCTCCTATGTCCATGGGATCCTCCAGGCAAGAATACTGGAGTGGGTTGCCATTTCTTCCTCCAGGAGATCGAACTCAGATCGACTGAACCCAATCTCCTGTGTTAGAGGCAGATTCTTTACCAACTGAGCTGTGAGGGAAGCACTAACAGTTTGTCTTGCAGTGCTTTTTTCCCTAAGTGGATGATCCTGGTATCTTCAGACAGTGACTGTTTCTTCCCTTCAGTGCTTATAGCCCTATTTCATTTAATTTCCTTACAGAGCTGGTTGGGGCCCTGAAACTGTTAACAGGAGTGTCATCAGGGGCATCTTGTCTCATTCTCTGACTTGAAGAGATTGAGGCTCATTTTGCACTAAATAAAGTGATTGCTGTGAATTTTTAAATGTAACCTCTATCAAGTTAAAATTTTTCCCTTACATTCTTGATTTACCAAGAGTTTTCATCATGAATAAGTGTTAAACCTCAGATGTTAAATCAGATGTTTTCCTGCATTGATTAAGATAATCATATATATATTTTTTGCTTATTGTGGTGAAATATGGTGATAGATTTTCCGATATGGAACCCACCTTGCATTACTGGGATAAACTATACTTGATCTATTTTTAATACCAATTTGGCTTGCTAATGTTTATATATATAGTTTTTATAGCTACATTTATGAGTTAAATATTCCTGTGATTTTTTTTTTCTTGGGTTGTCTTTATCTGGTTTGGAAATGTAGATTACCTCATACAGTGAGCTCTTTTTCTACTTTTCTGAGTAATTGGAATCAGATAGAAATTGACTATTCCTTGAAATCTGGGTCTCTGAAAATTCACTAGAACCTCCTATAAAGCTATCTGAGCCACAAGTCTTTGGGGAGGGAAGTTTTTGACCATCATTTCAATTTTCTTAATAATTATTGGACATTTCAAATGCTTTTTGTGTGTGTGTGCTGGTTTTGGAACTTTCCATTTCATCTAGATTTTGTTAACTTACTAGTGAACAGGTGTTTATAACATTCATTTTTACCCAGTTAGTCCCCTGCCATGTGCATTTTTTTATCCTTTTTTTTTGGATCCATTTTGGCAGAGGTTAATCTTATTAATCTCTGCAGACAACAGTTTGAGTTCTGTTGATACTCTGTGCTGCTTGTTTTCTTGGAGTTTCCATTCCACTGAATCTTGCCTTTAATGCTATGACTTCCTTTTTCTTGTTCCCAAGTTCGTTTTGTTCCTTTCTCTCCAGTTTCTCCCCCTGAAGGCTAGCTCATCTCCTGGTAGTCTTAACTGTTAGTATTTCCAGGTAAGTGTATTGGGAGATGCTTGAGCTATGTCCTACAAATTCTGAGTTTGATTCTAAATATTTTTTGAATTCACCATATGGTTTCCTACATAACTCAAGGATTATTCAGTAATAAGTTAGTGTCCAAGCAGAAGGGATTTGGGGAGATTTTGATGTTGGTTTCTAATTTTATTGTATTAATATCCTATTTGGAATGAATTGAGACTTGCCCTGTGGCCTGAGGGGCTTTCCAGGTGGCAGTAGTGGTAAAGAACCTGCCTGCCAGTGCAGGAGACATAAGAGAAGCAGGTTCGATCCCTGGGTCAGGAAGATCCCCTGGAGAGGGAAGTGGCAACCCACTCCAGTACTCCTGCCTGGAGAATCCCATGGACAGAAGAACCTGGTGGGCTACAGTCCATGGGGCCGCAAAGAGTATGTGTGGTCTGATTCTGTGTATGGTCCGTGTTTGGCAAAAAAGAAAGTGTACTATCTGCCTACTAGTTTAGACATCTCTGTATCTAATAACTCAAGCTAATTAATTCCGTTGACTAAGTCTTTGCCATCTTTGTATGGGTTTATGATCAATCAGTTCAGTTCAGTCGCTCAGTCGTGTCCGACTCTTTGCAACCCCATGAATCACAGCACGCCAGGCCTCCCTGTCCATCACCGACTCCCGGAGTTTACTCAAACTCATGCCCATCGAGTCGGTGATGCCATCCAGCCGTCTCATCCTCTGTCATCCCCTTCTCCTGCCCCCAATCCCTCCCAGCATCAGGGTCTTTTCCAATGAGTCAACTCTTCGCATGAGGTGGCCAAAGTATTGGAGTTTCAGCTTCAGCATCAGTCCTTCCAATGAATATTCAGGACTGATCTCCTTTAGGATGGACTGGCTGGATTCCTTGCAGGTCAAGGGCCTCTAGAGTCTTCTCCAAACAACAGTTCAAAGCATCAGTTTTCCGGCGCTCAGCTTTCTTCAAGTCAAGCTCTCATATCCATACATGACTACTGGAAAAACATAGCCTTGACCAGACGGACCTTTGTTGACAAAGTAATGTCTCTGCTTTTTAATATGCTGTCTAGGTTGGTCATAACTTTCCTTCCAAGGAGTAAGCGTCTTTTTATTTCATGGTTGCAATCACCATCTGCAGTGATTTGGAGCCAAAAAAAAATGAAGTCTGACACTGTTTCCACTCTTTCCCCATCTGTTTCCCATGAAGTAATGGGACCAGATGCCATGATCTTAGTTTTCTGAATGTTGAGCTTTAAGCCAACTTTTTCACTTTCCTCTTTCATTTTCATCAAGAGGCTTTTTAGTTCCTCTTCACTTTCTGCTGTAAGAGTGGTGTCATCTGCAGATCTGAGGTTATTGATATTTCTCCCAGCAATCTTGATTCCAGCTTGTGCTTCCTCCAGCCCAGCATTTCTCATGATGTACTCTGCATATAAGTTAAATAAGCAGGGTGACAATATACAGCCTTGACGTACTCCTTTTCCTATTTGGAACCAGTCTGTTGTTCCATGTCCAGTTTTAACCATTGCTTCCTGACCTGCACATAGGTTTCCCAAGAGGCAGGTCAGGTGGTCTGGTATTCCCATCTCTTGAAGAATTTTCCACATAGGGGTGATTAAAACCTCCACCTACCTGGTTTTGGATTATCTACTTTGCCTTGCAGCTCTGTCAGATGTTATTTGGTATGTTTTGAAGTTGTCCTTTCACCAGGATTCAGAGTTCTTCTTTATACCTTAGAACAGTGTGTGCCTAATTTTATTTTATTTTTTTGTTTGTTTTCAATTTTTATGTGTCTTTTTTTTTTGTTTTTGACCACACCACCACAGGTCATGTGAGATCTTATTCCCTAACCAGGCCCCCTGCAGTGGAAACACAGAGTCCTAACCACTAGACCACCAGGGAATTCCATCTTTTGTTTTAGATGGGTTTAAAACATCTTTACACAACATCTTGTTGAATCTGTTTGTTTTGAATAAATCCAATTTGAGAATTTTTCTTCATTGGTGAATTTAACTCATTTATCTATTGGGCTTAATTCTCCTTGTTATTTATTTCTCATCTGTTTACTTTATTTCTGTTTATTTTTTCTACATCCCTACCTTTCATCGGAGAAATCAAGTTTCTTTCTGCTGCATTATAAGTTACACATTCTGCTTTTGCCCAAGGATAATCTCACTCACAGGTGTTCACGCAGCCCTACTGATTTCTCACACTTGTTACCACTTCTGCGTTTCCCCTCCAAAGGCACGTTCTTTACGCGCTCCCTTTATCCCCACATCTGGCCATCCCACCCCCGTCATGGCCACAATGTCTGGAATTCTCATTTTGGGTTGTTGTGGGTTTGCATAGGTTTGATTTCCCTATTTCTCAAGTGTCCGGCAGCTTCTTCTTCAATATTTGTTTTTCTCCATATGTAAGCACTTCTTCCAAGAGTATTCTCAATGTGGCTCCTTAGACGGGACCAGAAATTTTATCCCACTTGTTTGAGAAACCCTCCTGCCTGCATCCCTGTAGGGATTTTAAAGTTTGTGTTTTAACAGAGTTCAGTACAAAGATGTAGAAGTTTATGTGTAAGTTTAGCATATCCAAATTATGTCCTCCATTAACATCCTATAAGAATGCCATTCATTCTTCAAGTAAGCACAGTAACAATGAAACATGTTGGGAAATGAGGGATTTGTTTTATTTATTCTTATTTTTGGCTGCGCTGGGTCTTCGTTGCTGCACATGGGCTTTCTCTAGTTTCGGTGACCAGGCGCTACTCCCCAGTTGTTCTGTGTGGGCTTCTCGTTGCAGTGGCTTATCTTGTTGTGGAGCACAGGCTCTAAGGTGCACGGACGGCAGTTGTGGTGGTGTATCAGTTTAGTTGCCCCGAGAGGTGTGGGATCTCCCCTGACCAGGGATCGAACTGGTGTTCCTTTCATTACAAGGCAGGTTCTTAACCACTGGACCACCAGGGAAGCCTGGCATTTGCTTTTTAACTTGGGAAAGATGGTGAAAGGTTTTCTGGGCTTTGTATATGTGGCTCTCATGGCCCAGTTTCTTGTATTTCAAAGGTTCGACCATGAGTGCTTTTGGTACCATCACACACACTACTCCGTTTATATCTGAGTTTAAAATAGAAAGCCAGTTACAATCCTGAACTACAGATGTCACACACAAGTGAGCAGGAGATCTTGTAGCATAAAATTCTGTTCAACTTTCCACGGACTCTGCTGCCAACATGCGGGTTTCAGGATTCACTCTGCGACCAGGGCTGAGCCGCCTTTGGTCCACGTGGGGACTGAGGGAACCCTGTAGGTGGGCAGAAAAGCCCAGCCATCCACAGAAGGGGGGCGCAATTCAAGGCTTGGGATGTAGGTCGGGCGTTCAGAGCTCCACGGGAGCCCTGCTCTTGGCAGTGCCTGAGGAAGGCCTCACAGAGGGACAAGAGCTGTGTTCTCACCTCCAGCCCAGAGGCTGCAGGTTGACCGTCCTGGCCTTTTGCTCTCAGCCCAGCTGCACCACCTCTGTGTCAGGCCAGGGCCCCTGTATAGGCCCGGGCATGAGATGGATGTGTGTCCAGGAAGCTTCGCTAAGAGCCATGCCTGGCACCAAGGCAGCACTTGGCACATGCCATGCTTGTGTTCACATGGTCAGTTGTTCTGGCACCCAGGCCCCTGGAGAGGCTTCCTGACCTCCTTGCCAGCCTCATGCCCCCTACTTGAGCTGAAATCAGACAGGGGGCAGCAGAGAGGCTGTGGGCAGCTACTGGGCACACAGTAGGTCTGCACAAAGCTCACTCCTGGCCCTGAGTGCTGTGTGCCTGCCCTGCAGGGCATGTCTGTCCTGGACAAGGAGTGAGGGCATTGGGAGGGGGTTCCAAAGTAGCCCTCAGGATCATCGCCTGAGGCCTGGAACAAGACCTGCAGCTACTGTGCTAGGGGCCAATTGGCAGCCCTCCAGAGGGGGCACATTTCTATGGAAAGGAAGAGCGTTGCTTCACTCACAGCGTCCCCCCTGCCAAGAGGAGCAGAGGGCAGCCCCTCGAGGCGTGTGTGCTGCCAGTCTACACCCTGGCTAGGTGCAGAGCTGGGTTGCCCCTCCATGGGAGGACCCTAGGATTCTTGGGTTCCTGGTCTGACCTACTGTGGGGCAGAGCCTCCATGAGCCCCTGTGAAAGTGTACCTTTTATGAATGTCACCTTGTTCATCTGGTTTTCACTGTTTGATCTCTATGGAGAGAAGTGTGTTAGTTGCTCAGTCACGTCTGACTCTTTGCAACCCTCCCAGGCTCCTCTGTCCATGGGATTCTCCAGGCAAGAATATTGGAGTGGGTTGCCATTCCCTTCTCCACCAGATCTTCCTGATCCAGGAATCGAACCCAGATCTCCTGCATTGCAGGGGGATTCTTTCCCATCTGAGCCACCAGGAAATCCCCTCTATGAAAAGAAGGCAGATCAACATCCAGCCCCCACCCCATATTCGCATCTGTGCCCTCCCTGCTGTCCCCACACTACCTTACAGAGGACACAAGTTGTCGGTACAGCCTGGGCACTCAGCTCCCCCAGTCCAGGCAGCCCCGCTGCCCTCTGCCATCCAAGTGGGGGAACCAACCAGGCTTGGAGGCTCAAGGAGCCTCCACTGTCCTGACCTCTGTCCTGGCGCTGTTTCTCCCTCCCCCACTTCGCCCCTGCACTCATGAACCTGCCCCCTCTGCCCAGCCACCCGACATGGCCTTTCCCAGCCCCTCTCCTCTGAGGAGCTGGGCCTCAGACAGGGCCCGAGAGGAGCCAGTGCCGGCTCTCCTCTGCCAGGAGCATTTCCCCTCTAAGTCCCCTGCCCACGGTGTTCCCGAAGCCCAGGATGGGAGCCATGCGGGGCCACACTGAGGGGCGCTAGCAGACAGTCCTGGGTGAGCCCAGAACCAGGGAGGAGGTACCCCCAAACATGATGGTAAGAAGGAGCAGTTAGGGGTTGGCGTCAGGCATTGACTTCAGGAAGTGGGAGGGCGGAGTGGTGATGCTGGTGTGTTAGCCAGGGCTGTCTGGTCAGCGCCCCCAGCCCACGGCTGGGAGTGGCCGCAGGGCCCTGAGGATCTGGCAGTTCCTGCCTGCCCCTCCTCCACCCTGCTGAAGGGAGTCAAGCCTGGAAGTATCAGCCCAGAGCCTCTGCACCAGGGGCCTGCAGCAGCTCCCAGGCAGACAGGGCTGCTCAGGACAGGCTCGGGGGCCCACGTCACCCACCATCCACACCCGTGATACACTGAAGGCTTGGGGCTCTAACCCACAGGATTTGGGGCAGGGGGTGTAACAGAATCTAACTTTTAACCACTGATTCACAAGGACGCCCAGGGTGAGGGTAAAGAGCCCTAGGGGGTATAATTCCCCCAACTTGAGAAATGTGGAATTTGGGGACTCAAGGGGCTCCCAGGGAAGCAGGAGAGAGGTCTCAGCAGAAGCGAGGGGCCATCAGCACCCAGAGGGGATCACCCCAAAGAGGAGAGGGAAGGCCTGGCAGGACCAGCAGAGGCTGAAGTGAGCCTGAGGTGGTCCTGCCCCTGTGGCCAAGGCTACAACTAGGACTTGAATCTCAAGCAGTGCCCAGCTCCACAGAAGGTTCTGGAGAACCAGGGCACACATGGCTCCATATCCCCTTTTTCAGGAGCTCGGGGAGTGCCTTTCCAACTGCCCTTAGAGGCCTGATGTGCCTGTGCTCAGAGCCACCCTGACGGGCAGGCAGATGGGAAGACAACTGAGGAGGGAGCTGGGCAGCAGCTCTGAGGCACCAGAGAGCTGGGACCCTTACAGGCCCCTGTGCGCAGAGAACCCCAGGAGACAGGAGACTAACCCTCCTCCCCCCACCCCCCCGGGGCACTGGTCCATGAGACATGCCAGGCTTCAGGTCAGTAAGGGGCCAGGAAGGTCATGGGGAAGACCAACCACCAAAAGGGCAGGCCCACAAGCCCCTTGACTCAGTCAACCCCTGCCAGGGCCCCATCCTGCCCCCAGGATCATACTGGGAGGTCTTGGGCATTTCACTGAACCTTCCCGAAGGCTGGGGCTGTACCAGCAGCCTGTAGGAGGCAAGTGCTATGACCCTAAATGTCCCTGAAGCCTCATCAGAGCCCAGAGCAGAAAGAGAGCAGAATAGGTCAGGCACGGAGGAGAAGGCAGAGAGCACGATGGGGGCCTCGCTTCCACACCCCGCCCCTGGTCTGAGTGAAGGCACAGATCACTCAAGCAGAGACCGCCGCTCGGGCACAGGAAGTGTCCTAAGGTGAGCAGGCCTGACATGTTCAGCTTCCTGCCTGAGCCAGGACTGCCATGCCCTGGATGCCTGTCCTGGAGGAGCCAGTCACCCCCTCAGGGCGACTTTGCAGGGAGACAGACAGAAACCAGTGCCCTGCAAGGCTGGCTGTGCCGTCCTCTCAGCTCAGAGGCCCTGCCCCGCGGCAGACAGGTGGGTCTGCCCAGCCTGTGCTTCGAGCAGAAACATTGGAACCACCTGCCTGGCATCCGGCTGAACTAGCAATCAGCTCCTAACCACTGGCCACAGGGAGCTCGACCTCCCAAGCAAAGGTCTCAGGCCCTAGGCTGGCCGTTCTCCCTACGCCTCGTCCCCCAGGCAGACAATGGGATGGACTCAGGTCATGCCCACCAACCTTTGAAGGGTCTGGTCCCTCAAGTTGTAGGGAGGGACCCCCAGCATTGCAGTGGTCAGGCTCCTGACCCTGACCCTCCCCAATGACAATGGCCTTCCAGAAGGAAACCAAGTTAGCAGGACAGGGCTGACCAGAGATTCCTTTATAAGCACTTATAAAGGCACCTAGGATGAGAAGGTCTCTGTGTAGAGAGGAAGAATTCACCCGGGGTTGAAGAACTCATACGAAGCGCCCGGGTGCCCTCTCAATGAGGGAGAAGCAGCCACGGCCACAGGAAGTAAAGGAAAACCTGGGACATCCAGGGACCCACATCCTCACCCCGCTCCAGGACCTGGCTCAGCTTTGGGTCTGAGGGCACAGGGGGAGGCCACTGGGTGTGACCCCTGAACCCCCCAGGAAAGGAGAAGCAGCTCCAGACATCTCCAGAGGCCAGAGGAGCAGGAAGAGCACAAGATGAGAGGGGGGAGCAGGGCCTGGGTGCCCGGCCAGCGCCCAGCTCATGGTGCTGGGGTCCCTGGAAGAAGCCTGGCTCACAGCCCTGTGTGTGCTTTCCAAGTCCTGGCCTTTCCTGTCACCCAGCTCCATGCCAACCCTGCTCTTTCCCTCCAGAGGCTGTGTGGCTGCTCTGCTGGCCTTTCCCCAGACTGGAGTCTGGGCCAGGTTGGTCCCTGTCGTCCACCTGTGCAGCACGTGACTGTGGGCTGGGCGGACCCCTCCAGAGCACCCAGTGTCATACCACCAGGCCCAGGGTGGTGGGCTTGGCGACTATGGGCAGACAGTGTGCGTCCCTGAAGTGTGTCTCACATGTGTGAGATGCCAGTAGCAGGCAGCCAGGCCCCACCTATCCTGCCTTGACGCCCTGTGTCAGCGTTCTTTTATTTTTTACATTTTATTTTTTTTGGCTGAGCCACATGGCATGCGGGATCGCGACCCTGACCAGGGATCTAACTCATGCCCCTTGCATTGGAAACACAGTGTCTTAACCACTGTGTTCTCTTTTAGCACAGACCGTCCTGGAGCTCCAGACCCTGGCCCTGCATGCTGGGCCAGCCCAGGAAGGAGAGCTGCCGCTGAGCTTGCATCATCTCACCACTGCTTTTTTTTTTTTTAATTTATTTGTATACAGTTTTTAAAGGTTATGCTCATTTACAGTTATTACAAAATACTGTCCATATTCCACATGTTGTACCATACAGCCTTGTAGCCTCACAATTGCTTTTTAATAACATCTTCCTGGTACATTTTTTTAAAAACAGAAATACATTTTTAGTTTTAAAAACTAGGAAAACAGTTCAAAGCTCAAGGGACTTTTCAAACATCACCTAGAGTGCCCTCGTGCAAAGACAGTTGTTGCCAGTATTTTGGGAGGGCTGCCCTGTAGCGTGGCCCACACTTAGAGCATGTGGTGTAGCTCCAGGGTCCTTGGCCGGGGCCTGGCCACGCGCATCAGGGCTGCTGTGCCGCTGGAGATGCTTGGCAAGCATGGCCAGAGGGTACAGGGTAGATGACAGCCTGGGAAGTGCCGTGAGTCAGCCATTAACCTCAGAACTTCCGTGGGACCCGTTACGAAATGATCACGACAGATGTTTTCACAGCCAGATATCCTGTGTGCCCAGTGGAAGGGCAGGTCCAGGCCCTGCAGAACACCTGGAGAGCACATGTCCACATAGACCCTCTGTGTGGGACACCAGGGCCAGGACCTCCAGATACAGCTGTTGCCCCAGAGGACCCTGCCCTGCATGGGCTCCCACAAGAAAGCTGGCATGGGATCTCGGGTTCCTGCTGGCAAGAATCTCAGCCACCACGCAGTGAACCCAGCTCTCCGTGCGCACTGCACCCTCCTGCCCCATGATGACTCACCCTCCTTTCTGTTTTCTCTTCACCTGCTAGAGCACTCAGCACCGACAGCCTGTAGCCTCCAGCACCCGGAGGGAAGCCCCATTGCGACGTGGGCAGCCTTTGGCGTTGAAGGGATGAAGATGGAAGCCCAGACAAGGGGCAAGCCTGCTAAACATCCCAGGGCTCATCCTCCAAAACATAAAGGCTGCCAGCGGCCCCCCAAGATTCGGAACTACAACTCCAAGGACTGACCTCCTCACTGCCCCACCCCATGCCTCCCCCTCCCCCTTCTGATCCCCTCCTTCCTCCTCCTCCCCTCCCCTTCCCTCTCTTCCCCTTTCCCCTCCTGCTCCCTTCCAATCCATCTGTCAGTCTTCTTCCCCTCCTCCTCCTTGGTGCTTTTGTCTTCATGTCAGGGCTGCGCGTGCACGTGTATGTGTGTGTGTCTGTGTCTGTGTGTCTGTATACAGTGGGGGTGGTGAACTGCTAAGGCACCTCACAGACTGACCACCGAATCCCAAATTCTTTGAACTTGGGAAGGACAGTAAAAGATTTCCAGGGCTTTGCATATGTGGCTCTCAAGGCCCGGTTTCTTGTGTTTCAAAGGTTTGACCATGAGTGCTTTTGGTACCATCACACACACCACTCCATTTATATCTGAGTTTAAAATAGAAAGCCAGTTACAGTCCTGAACTACGATATCACACACGAGTGAGCAGGAGATCTCATAGCTTAAAATTCTGTTCAACTTTCCACAGACCCTGCTACCAACATGTGGGTTTCAGGATTCACTCTGCGACCAGGGCTGAGCCGCCTTTGGTCCACGTGGGGACTGAGGGAACCCTGTAGGTGGGCAGAAAAGCCCAGCCATCCACAGAAGGGGGGCGCAATTCAAGGCTTGGGACATAGGTCGGGCGTTCAGAGCTCCACCGGCGCCCTCGTCAGAGCTGCGTTCTCACCTCCAGCCCAGAGGCTGCAGGTTGACCGTCCTGGCCTTTTGCTCTCAGCCCAGCTGCACCACCTCTGTGTCAGGCCAGGGCCCCTGTTTAGGGCCTGAGCATGAGGTGGATGTGTGTCCAGGAAGCTTTGCTAAGAGCCGTGCCTGGCACCAAGGCAACACTTGGCACATGCCATGCTTGTGTTCACATGGTCAGTTGTTCTGGCGCCCAGGCCCCTGGAGAGGCTTCCTGGCCTCCTTGCCAGCCTCATGCCCCCCACTTGAGCTGAAATCAGACAGGGGGCAGCAGAGAAGCTGTGGGCAGCTACTGGGCACACAGTAGGTCTGCACAAAGCTCACTCCTGGCCCTGAGTGCTGTGTGCCTGCCCTGCAGGGCATGTCTGTCCTGGACAAGGAGTGAGGGCATTGGGAGGGGGTTCCAAAGTAGCCCTCAGGGTCATCACCTGAGGCCTGGAACAAGACCTGCAGCTACTGTGCTAGGGGCCAATTGGCAGCCCTCCCAAGGGCCACATTTCGGTGGAAAAGAAGAGCGTCGCCTCACTCACAGCGTCCCCCCTGCCAAGAGGAGCTGAGGGCAGCCCCTCGTGGCATGTGTACTGCCAGTCTACACCCTGGCTACACTTGATCTTAGCCAGAAGGCCAAGAAGCGATACACCCTGGCTAGGTGCAGAGGTGGGCAGCCCCTCCACAGGAGGACGGGGGTTGCTTAGCCTGTCCTACAGAGGGGCCAAGCCCCCCCTCAAGCCCCTTTGAAAGCATACATTTTATGAATGTCATTTATCTAGGTTTCAGGCTTTGATTTCTGTGAAAAGAAGGAAGACAAAAATCTACACACTGACGTCCTAACCACCCATGCACTGTTTATCCTGGGCCTGCAGTGTTTGGGGAGCTGTGGAGAAAATGGCAGGTCTCTTCCAATGTACCAGGAAGGAGCATGCCAGGAGCAGCTTTGCTGCCGGGTGGTAGGGTCTCCGTCCTCTGCTTTGTCTGGCACATGGCCATGTAAGTGAGATGTGGCCATGGGACTTCCTTTAGCTGAAAAAGTGAGCCCTGTCCGCTTTGCTAGAAATAGTTAGATCCCGTGAGTCCCCAGCCCTCTGTGGTGCAAACAAGGGTCTCGAACTCAGTCGCCCAGCCTGCAGTTGTCTCATCACCTGGGCCCCTGGTAAACTTTAGTGAGCAGAGCCCCACTGACCAGCAGGAAGTGAGCCTGGGATAGTTTAAGACACCAAGAGTTGAGGGTGTTTGTGCAGCACAGTCTACCCACTCCCGATCCAGGATACCAGGTGTCTGAAAAGCTCTTAAATAGGAAGGAAAAGAAAATCCCACAAAGTTATTCGAGACAGCAGCTGAGCTGTGGGATCTCCCTGCCCTCTCTCCTTTTTTCCTGTCTTGCCCTTTCACAGTGTGCAAACCAGAAGTCCCCAGTGATGATGCCAAGAGGAAGACTAGAGCAGGAGGGATCAGCTGCCATTGGGACTACCTGGGGGTGTAGGGAGCACTGTAGGGTTTGAGGGAGGGGCACCTGAAGCCAAGTTATCTGGTTTGACGTGGCAGTCCCGTTCTGTCCTGCCCAGAACATCTGTGGCCAGTGCCATGCTCCACAGTCTAAAGTTTCTGAGAGCAAGACAAAAGCAGTTGCGAGGAGGCAGGCGAGGAGAGCAGCAGCGTTTGATTACAAGAGAGTCGGCCGAGCACCTCTGCCAGGGCTTTTCTGACCTCACAAGGGTCTATCAGTGGTCCCAGGAGATAGTAAGGGCTGTGCAGGGCGTGGCCACCAGGCCGTCCTTCCTGGACTCACGTGATTCCCAAGACGTGTTGTTTTCAGTCTGGAAAGTCAAGGATTTTTGTGTGTGTGTATAAATTGGATAAACATTTGAGCAGGGGAATTACAGGAGGATGTGCGGGCGAGGAGGGACGCACTTCCGTCGGTTCGTGTGCGTGCCCGTGAGTGAGAGTGGCCACGTGCGCGCTCGAGTGCGTCTGCCCAGGGAGACTCCTTTGTTCAAACCACACCAAGAGGTGTCCGTGCATAGCCCGCTCGCCAGATGGCCGCGCCCCGTCCCCACGGCCGTCTGCGGGAGGCCCCTGCCAGGCCTCGGAGCGTCCCCCGGGTTCCCGCACTCGCCCCGCGAATTTCGGCGTCGAGGCAGGGAGGACCCCGGGCGCTGCGCTGCGGTGACCGACAGTAACCCCGCGCGGGGCACCCTCGGCCGGGTCAATGACCGCGCTCGCCTTGCAGCGGCCCGCGCAGCGCCCGGGGCCGCCCGGCCCATCACCCTATCACCTAGCAACGCCCACTCGAGGGGCGCCATTGGGCCAGCGCGCACGCCCCCGGCCCCCGATTGGCTGCGGCTGCAGAGAGAGCCACGCCCCCGGCCCGTCTCCGCGCCGCCCGGACGCGGGCCGGTCAATTCGTACGCCTAGGGGTCCGTCTAGCCCCCAGTGTGGCCCCAGTATGACCCCCAGAGTGACCCAAGTAAGCCCCGTTCCGTTTCCACCGCGCGCCGTGCACACGTGGCCCCCGCGGTCCCGGGGGTGGGGGCGGCCCTGGGAGGCGTGGAGCACGAAACGGAAGTTGGGGGGCGGGGGTGACGCCGCGCCCCGCCCCGAAGCCCCCCGAGTACGGGGGCCCTCAACCCGGCGCCCCCCGGGCGCGCCCCCGAGCAGGGTCCCGGCTCCCGGCGGCAGCGCGCCGCATCACCCCACTGGCGGCGGCGCGCCTGGTCCCGGGGCGCAGCCCCGACGCTCATTGGCCTGGGCGGCGCAGCCAAGCTGTCAGCCCATGTGGCGTGTCCGCACGGGGATGGCCGTGGTTAAATAGAGCCGGCGCGGGCCTAGAGGGAGCCAGAGAGACAGTAGCGGCCTCCCCTTCACCGCGCGCTCCATCCTCGCTCTCCCCCAGCCGTTTGCACAGCCGCCCGAGCCCAGACCAGGTACAAGCGGCCAGGCCGGGCCGGGGTCGGAAGTTGCGAGCCGGGAACCGGGTCCTGGGGCCAGACTGGATCGGGGGCTGGGGCGGGAGCAAGGCTGCCGGGCTCGAGGGGGCGCCGCCGGCCCGCATCCTCCGGCCTTGGGTGCGCATGGTTCGGCGCGCTGATGGTGAGGGCTCATCTCGCAGAGCCTGCTCTGGTCTCGGGGTCCGAGCTTCTGGTCTGGATGTTCGAGCCCCACGAGGCGCCCGAGGCTAGGCGGCAAAGGGCCCTCGCGCCGTGCCTAGGCCCGGCGGGGCAGGTGGGCGGATGGCGAGGGGCGGACGCCCGGGAACGCCGCGAACAGCCATTTTGGTCTTGGGCTGGGCCAGGCGGCTGCGGACCCTCGAGGGCCTGTTGGAGCCCCCAGCCGCCAGGTGGGCGCCGGCTCCCGGCGCCCTCGAGGGCCTCCTTTTCCGGCTTGGCCGCCGAGACCCTCCACCCGCGGCATCCTCCCGCCTCCGGGTGCAGGATAGCCGTCTCGGCCGACCGGAGGGCCTGAGAAGAGGGGAGGGAGGTGGATGCAGGAGGCGCAGGACTGTATGAGGACGGCTTCTCCAGCACGTGGGCTCCCTTTGGAGCCCCCAAAGTTCTGCGGGGAGAGCCACTCCTGCCGGGTGCAACCTCGCGGCGGCGCGCGCGGTTTCGCCTGCGCCGCAGGGGTCTCCACCCTTTTGCCTCGTCCCGCCGGACTCCGTGTGAATAGCAAGTAGGGGGAGAACAGAGCAGGCGCTTTCTGGAGAAGCAGCCGCCCCGGGAGCTGGTGCTTCTGGGCCGGCAAAGGGCTCTTTATTCAGCGCTGGGGGAGGGGGCTCCCTCTGCCGGGACGCCAGGGCCATCAGGCCACCCAAGGAAGACGCTCTCTCCACTCCTACTTTCCCATGCTCAGAGAAACCCTAAAGGGTCGGTGGTTGGCGAGTTCACCAGTCATCGGCGCCATGAGGCCCTGGAGGCTTGGTGGAAGTTTGTAGGACCAACCTTTGGCCTTGCCCCCTTCCTCAGGGACTGCACAGGAGCCCCCATCGTGGGCCCACCGGCTTAGAGTAGTCTAGGTTCCCTCGTTGGTGCTGGGAGACGTGGGTCTGGGTAGACAGGCAGGCTGCACGGAAGTAGGCAAGCACAGTCCTGAGGCCTCGAACTGTGCAAATGTGTGGGTCTGGGTAGCGCTTGCCTGGCAGCCAACCAGGAGTGGTTCTCCAGGTTGGAGCCTGCTGAAGGGGCCGTACAGGCTGGGGCTGCCGACTGTGGGACAGGGACCAATTTTTCCCCAGAGCGCCACCAAGCCTTGGCAGTGTCGAGAAGCCCAAGCTGTGGTTCCGGCCTGGAGGGCAGCTTGGGATGCTGAGCGCAGAGCCAGCTAGTGTGGGCGCTTTTTCCCACCCCCACATTTGCCCTTTCTCCTTCGCCTACTAAATTCCCTGGGCCACCTCTTAACAGGCTGACGGCCAGGCAGTCCCTTCCTCAGAAGGGTTTGGGCCCTGCCTGCCTCCCACCGTAGGGGCCCCTCCTGAGTCTCCTGCAGCAGGGCTGTGGTGGGGTCACCCCAGGCTAAGGCCAATGCCCAGAGAGCCCAGTGCGAGGTGTTAGCAGGCTGGACTAGAGTGGACTTCCCCCTCCCAACCACTGTACATACACTTCACACACTTGCACACACAACGTTCCAGCGGGTGCACAGCCCCAGAGCTGGCCATGTGGATCTCTTTGCAGGGCTTTCTGAGCTGCTGTTCTCAGACCCTTGGGTGGGCCAGATGGAGGAGGGGCGTCAGGAAGCCAGGGTTGGGGAGCAGCTGGGTCTCCAGCAAGGCTGTGGACTGGCAGTGTTGGGGCCCCGGCTGACCAGTGTCTGGGCCCTCGCGCCACCCTCCTTGCAGAGAGAGCAGCCATGGAGGAGGTGGTGATCGCTGGCATGTCCGGGAAGCTGCCCGAGTCGGAGAACCTGGAGGAGTTCTGGGCCAATCTCATCGGCGGCGTGGACATGGTGACAGATGATGACAGGCGGTGGAAGGCGGGTAAGCCAGCCTGGGGCTCCCCGCCTACTTGGGATGTTCTTTTCTCTTTTCTCACCGCTACTGTGGACACAGTCTCCCGGGGTTACCAGGGCAGGCCTGTTCTGGCCTGCACTCCGGTCCCATTGGCAGAGCCAACGGTCACCTAAGGTGAGGCCGTGTTGCAGCCTCTTTCTGGAGATGGTATCAGAAGGCTCTGGGCTAGGGGAACCTGGGACCTCTGGCCAGTGGGCTAGGGACTGAACTCCAGCCTGTGGGAGTCTGGAGTTCCTGGTTGTGGCCTTTGCTCCTTTCACAGACCAGGGGCGTTGCTTGGGGGTGGAGCCAGGGCAAGGCCAGGTGGGTGAACACCTCCGGCCAGCCACTGCCCGCCCACTGGCCCACCCACCTGCTGTCAGATAAGACATCAGGCTCCCCCGGGAAGCTGGTTTGACTCCCTCACGCCCAGTAGGTTCTCCCACAGAGCGGCTCCACCTGATCTACAGGATGTGAGTCAGTGTGGCAGAGCCTGGCTGGCCTTAGCTGCCAGGCCAGGATGGGGCCAGGCAGAAGGTCTCCAGCCAGGTCAGGACCGTGGGAGGTGGAAGGAGGTAGCGCTGCCCCCTACAGTGTTCTGCTCTGCCTGTTATCACCCATGAGGTTCCTCCTCCAGGACCCCCCCTCAGAAGTGAGCCCACCCATCCCAGGGAGCTTTAGCTCCCTGTTGCAGCAGGGACCCCCCCCAAATCAATCACTCAGGGCCATGATGTCCTGTGACTGATTTCTCCACCTGTGTGTGTTCCCTAGGACTATATGGCCTGCCTCGGCGGACAGGCAAGCTGAAGGACCTGTCCCGGTTTGACGCCTCCTTCTTCGGGGTCCATCCCAAGCAGGCGCACAATATGGACCCCCAGCTCCGCTTGCTGCTGGAGGTCACCTACGAGGCCATTGTGGATGCAGGTGGGCCATCTGGGGGGCTGCAGAGGGCCTGTCCCTGAGTTTCCTGCTGCCCTTCTTGAAAACCTCCCTTTTTGCTTCTAAAAGCATCGTGTGTTCATAACAAAACATCCAAAACAGAAGATAATGAGGAGGGAGCGGAGTCCCAGGTTGGGGCCGACGGGGTGGGGAGGTGTGGGCCTCAGGCAACTCAGGTTTCACAACTGCACACCAGAGGTATCCCGGGCATGTCCCATCGCCCCAGTTTCCTCACTCCCCATTGCGTGGCTGAACTTGGTGAGGGCAAGACACCAGGTGCCAGGCAGAGCAGGAGGCAGGATCTGACCCCAGGACTCTTGCCCTCCACTCCCCTCTGCTAGGTTGTGTCTAGCCTTGGAAAAGTGCTTTGAGGGCACAGACTTGTCCCAGGGATACCAGGGACATGGAAGTCCTGCTGGGTGGGAGCAGGAAGGCTGGCCATGGGGGTGAGGCCCCTCAGCAGGTGGGCAGCGGGGGAACCCGGGACCTGCCTACTGCCACCTGTGGTTTGCAGGGTGGGTATCCTGGCCTTGCAGGTCTCTTGTCCTGCAGCAGATGCTAAGTAGTCCCTGGGGTTGTCACTTGAGTGTGACAGGGTCCTGGACAGGCACTGGGGGGAGGGGCGGGGAGGTAGAGGCCTTTCTGCTGCCCAGGCCCCACCCGGAGACCTTGGATGCCGCTCTCCTGGGGCTGGCCAGTGTCCCTCCCTCCTTCCCAAGCCTGGACACTCGGCCTTTGTCTCTCTCTGTCTTCTTATCTTGGCCCGCCCAGGGCAGGCCGCCCTCAGGGCTCATCAGACCCTGCCAGCAGTACCAATGCCCAGGGGAGTAGCCTGGGGACAATGCTGTCCTCTGTCCCCACCTCTGGCTGTCTCTGGCCGCTACCTGACCCAGAGACTGGAGCCCCACCTGGCACCCCGCTTGCCCCCCGGACCCTAGTTTCCTATGACCTGGTTATCTGTTGTCAACCCTCCCTGGGCCGGCCACCCCACTCAGGCTCCACTGTCTCTTCCCTGGCCCCCAGCCACTCCAGAGTCAGGCGAGGTGGAGCCTCCTCTCATCCAAGCCCTAGTGGCTCATACAATAAAGAATCCCCCTACAAGGTAGAATTGAACCCACAATCGATCCCACGGAGATGGAAACGGCAACCCACTCCAGTATTCTTGCCTGGAGAAATCCCATGGACAGAAGAGCCTGGGGGGCTACAGTCCGTAGGGTTGCAGAGAGTCGGATATAACTGAAGTGACTTAGCATGCACGCGGTCAGCCAAGCCAGAGAGGCCAAGGGGGGACGCCTCACCTCCTAGAGCTCGACAGCGGGCTAGGCACAGCACAGCTGCAGGTCTGACTTCTGCCTCCCACAGGCATCAACCCAGCTTCCATTCGGGGGACAAACACCGGTGTCTGGGTGGGTGTGAGTGGCTCTGAGGCTTCAGAGGCTCTAAGCCGAGACCCTGAGACCCTCGTGGGCTACAGCATGGTGGGCTGCCAGCGTGCCATGATGGCCAACCGCCTCTCCTTCTACTTTGACTTCAAAGGTGGGTGCCCACACAGTCCCTTTGGGTCTGACTTGGGAGCGGGGGGCAGGGGCCGGATGACAACTGAGACCCTTCCAGACTCTGACCGCACCTCCCCCAGGAAGGACAGCAGGAACAAGGTCCTGGTGTCGTAGGCTCCACGTGGAGAGCACTCAACAGAGCAGTCAGAGCCCCGAGGTGGTAGGGTGGGGAGGCGGTCCCATAGCTGCATTGTGTCTTTGCCTGCAGGGCCCAGCATTGCCCTGGACACAGCCTGCTCCTCCAGCCTGCTGGCCCTGCAGAGGGCCTACCAGGCCATCCAGAGAGGGGAGTGCGCCATGGCAATTGCGGGCGGCATAAACATCCTGCTGAAGCCCAACACCTCGGTGCAGTTCATGAAGCTGGGCATGCTCAGCCCCGAGGGCACCTGCAAGTCCTTTGATGCATCAGGTGAGGGCAGTGGGCATGGGGCCCCGGGCAGTGCCCCCACCCCCTCTTCTATCCAGCACCAGCCCCTGAGCCCTTCCTTGAGCTTGTGAGCCTGAAGTGCCCTCCGCCCCCAGGGAATGGCTACTGCCGTGCAGAGGCTGTGGTGGCCGTCTTTCTGACCAAGAAGTCCCTGGCCCGACGGGTGTATGCCACCATCCTCAACGCTGGCACCAACACGGACGGCTGCAAAGAGCAAGGTGGGAGCTGGCCTGGGGCGGGTGAGGGTGGGGCTGCAGGCAGTCAGGCGGCGCTGGGTGTGCTGAGGCCCGGCCCCATCCCCAGGCGTCACCTTCCCCTCCGGAGAGGCACAGGCACAGCTCCTCAGCTCCCTGTACAAGCCGGCCGGTCTGGACCCGGAGTCCCTGGAGTATGTCGAAGCCCATGGCACCGGTACCAAGGTGAGACCCCTTCCTGGCCCTGCTCACACCCCACATCCCATGCCAGAGAGGCACCAGGGCGGTGTCCTGACCTCCCTGAGTTCCCCACAGGTGGGCGACCCCCAGGAGTTGAACGGCATTGCGCAAGCTTTGTGTGGCACCCGCAAGGGCCCCCTGCTGATTGGGTCCACCAAGTCGAACATGGGACACCCAGAGCCTGCCTCGGGGCTCGCGGCGCTGGCCAAGGTAGGCAGGAGAGTCTAGGGCCATCTTTTCCCTGCCCCATCAGCTTCTTACAGCCTGCTGGGGGCGGGGGGGGGGCGGTCCCTCCAGGCTGTGCTGTGGGGTGTGGGCCAACTGAGGCCCGGAGAGCAGGCCGCCAGCATGTGGCCAGTCCCTGCTGGCTTCATGGGGCCATACATTTCACCCAGTACTTGCTCCACAAGGGGCCAGCCAGAGGGAGCAGAAGCAACAGGGCAGCCCGCCTCTCCAGGCTTGCCCTCCCTGTGGCCTCCTGACCAGCTGGTAGCTTGGAGGACCCAGGTTGCCACTGGTTGAGCTTCTGGGTGTGGTGGGAACTTCAGGTGGTCTCGGCTCCCTGGGCCAGCATAGCCACCTGTCTGCAGCTCTTAGCTTGAGAGATGGAGTGGGGAATGGCTAAGGAGCCTTTGTCTAAACCCATAGCCAATCAGGCCAGGAGGTGGCAGGGCCCCGGGTGAGGCCTAAGCCTGAGAGGGGACCCAGCATGTGGCTTGGTCACCAGATCTCTGCACTGGGGCAGGGCGAGCTTGGTGGGGAAGGAGGTTGCTTGCAGTGGGCGGGGCCTCTGGGGTGGCCCCGAGGGCCCTCAGGAGGGGACGTACCTGAAGCTCATCCCGACCAGCAGGGGCAGGGAGCCCGGGGCCAGCCGCCCTGCTGACCGCTAGGCACCCACAGGTGCTGCTGTCCCTGGAGCACGGGCTCTGGGCCCCCAACCTGCACTTCCACAACCCAAACCCCAAGATCCCAGCACTGCAGGACGGGCGGCTGCAGGTGGTGGACCGGCCCCTGCCCGTCCTCGGGGGCAACGTGGGCGTCAACTCCTTTGGCTTCGGTGGCTCCAACGTGCACGTCATCCTCCAGCCCAACACCCAGCCACCGCCACCGCCTGCCCCGCATGCCGCCCTGCCCCGTCTGCTGCGGGCCAGTGGGCGCACCCTGGAGGGTGTGCAGGGTCTGCTGGAGCTAGGCCTCCAGCACAACCAGAACCTGGCCTTCGTGAGCATGCTCAATGACATCGCAGCCCCCTCCCCAGCAGCCATGCCCTTCCATGGCTACGCCGTGCTGGGCAGCCAGGGGGGCAGCCAGGAGGTGCAGCAGGTGCCAGCCGTCAAGCGCCCGCTCTGGTTCATCTGCTCCGGTGAGCCCCCACCCCACCCCGCCCCACCCCACCCCAGGTTTTCCCCGAGGGCCACACGGGCTGGGACTGCACGGCGCTGCCCTGACATCTCCCTCCGGAACAGGAATGGGCACACAGTGGCGTGGAATGGGGCTGAGCCTCATGCGTCTGAGCAGTTTCCGTGACTCCATCCTGCGCTCGGATGAGGCTGTGAAGCCTTTGGGACTGCAGGTGTCACAGCTGTTGCTGAGCACAGACGAGACCACCTTTGACGACATTGTCGTCTCCTTTGTGAGCCTCACTGCCATCCAGGTGTGCCCCTGGGGTCCGGGGTGAGTGGGCTTGGCAGGGCGATGAGTCTGGGACTGGCATGACCCATCCTGTCCCCCGCCCCCCCAGATCGCCCTCATAGACCTGCTGACTTCTATGGGCCTTCAGCCCGACGGCATCATCGGGCACTCCCTGGGTGAGGTGGCCTGTGGATATGCTGACGGCTGCATCTCCCAGAAGGAGGCCATCCTTGCTGCCTACTGGAGGGGCCAGTGCATCAAGGAGGCCAACATCCCGCCTGGGGCCATGGCAGCTGTAGGTAGGTGCTGCCCTCTGCTCCCCCATTCCGCTTCACCCCTGGGCCTAAGGGTTTCCGTGGGAGGTGGGTATCTTACTGGCACCATTCTGTGTTGGCGCTGGGCAGAGGCCAGGGCCTGGGGGCAGCTCGCCAGCCACTGTCCTCGCTGCAGGGTGAGAACGACCCTGACACCCTGCCCCGCTGTGCCCCGGATGACCTTGGAGCCCGGCATACTTGCCCACGGGGGTGTCGGTAGAGGCCAGCGTGATTTTCACATGAACCCCTTGGGGCAGGCTGCAGGCAGAGGAGTGGGCCTGCTCACACTTGGGACAGGCAGGGTTGGGGATGGGAGGAGACCAGAGAGAGCCAGAGGGGCTGTCGGAAGAGTAAGGCCAAGGCCCTCTCTGGTGGGCCAGGCGTGGGACCCGAAACTGGCTCCCGCCCGTAGGATGGCATTAATGACACCTCCGCCTGAGACCAGACAACCACAAGGGTGAAACTGCCTCATAAAGATGCCGCTCGGCAGCTGTTATTAGGGCCACCCGGGCAGTGTCCCCCTCCCCGGGGAGGGCCGTGTGGGGGTGCCTGCTCCCCATGCACCCTCTGAGGCTCTCTTCTGCTCCCAGGCTTGACCTGGGAAGAGTGTAAGCAGCGCTGCCCCCCTGGCATCGTGCCTGCCTGCCACAACTCCATTGACACCGTCACCATCTCAGGACCTCAGGTGGGCCCTGGGAGGCGAGGCCTCGTCCCCAAGTCCCCTCCCACCCCCCCAGGACGTGCTCTATGTGGGGAGCCAGGCACTGGCCCAGGCCCGGACTGCCGTCAGCGCCCGCATCCCTCCCCATCTGCGCCCCACCCCCCAGGCTGCCATGTTGGAGTTCGTGCAGCAGCTGAAGCAGGAGGGTGTGTTCGCCAAGGAGGTGCGGACGGGCGGCATGGCATTCCACTCCTACTTCATGGACGCCATCGCCCCCACGCTGCTTCAGCAGCTCAAGAAGGTGGGCGGCTGTCCACGTGCTGCACGGCAGGGTCCTCCCTGAGGACGGGTGGGGAAGGCGGGCCCTGGGTCCCTCAGGCTGACTGACCCTGCCCGGCCCTGCGCGCAGGTGATCCGGGACCCCCAGCCACGTTCCTCACGCTGGCTCAGCACTTCCATCCCCAAGACCCAGTGGCAGGAGAGCCTGGCCCGCACCTTCTCGGCTGAGTACAACGTGAACAACCTGGTGAGCCCCGTGCTGTTCCAGGAGGCGCTGTGGCAAGTGCCCGAGAATGCTGTGGTGCTGGAGATCGCGCCCCACGCCCTGCTGCAGGTACGCGTGGTCCTGGAGGGATGGTGGGCTGGCCAGGCTCCGTGGGACCGAGCAGGGGGCCAGTGGGAACCGGTCAGGGGGAGGCCCAGCCTGTCTCTGCCTCTGCAGGCCGTCCTGAAGAGAGGCCTCAAGACCAGCTGCACCATCATCCCACTGATGAAGAAGGACCACAAGGACAACCTGGAGTTCTTCCTCAGCAGCATGGGCCGGCTCTACCTGACCGGGTGCGTCCCTGCTCAACCCTGGGAGGCTCCTCACCAGCCAGGCCACAGGCCGGCCTTGAGATTGTCCCCAGGAAGCGGACCTCTGGGTGCTGGGGCCACCTCCGCACCCTTGCCATGCCCCCCACCCCACCCTGTCTCAGCCGTCTCCAGGGTCTTAGGGGAGACGGGTTGACCATGGGTGTGACAGGGCAGTCACAGCTCCCCGCTTCCACCCTCCAGCATCGACGTCAACCCCAATGGACTATTCCCACCTGTGGAGTTCCCGGCTCCCCGGGGCACCCCCCTCATCTCCCCCCACATCAAGTGGGACCATAGCCAGACCTGGGATGTGCCCGCTGCCGAGGACTTCCCCAACGGCTCCAACAGCTCCTCTGCCACCGTCTATAAGATCGGTGAGTCCTTGCGATGCAGGCGGGCCGGGGGGTGTGGTGGCTTCCCCCCTCCGCAGCGGTGGCACTAAGGCCCCGGCCCCACAGACATCAACCCCGAGTCCCCTGACCGCTACCTGGTGGATCACTGCATCGACGGTCGCGTCATCTTCCCGGCCACCGGCTACCTGTGCCTGGTCTGGAAGACACTGGCCCGAGCCTTGGACCAGAACATGGAGGACACGCCTATAGTATTTGAGAATGTGACGCTGCACCAGGCCACCATCCTGCCGAAGACAGGTGAGGCGGGCAGCTCGGACTACGGGATAAGAGGGCCAGCTGCTGACCCCTGCAGCTGACCTCTTCTCCCGCTGCCCACAGGGACTGCGGCCCTGGAAGTGCGGCTTCTGGAAGCCTCCTGCACCTTCGAGGTGTCTGAGAATGGCAACCTGATCGTAAGCGGTGAGCAAGGGGCACCAGACCAGGCTACAGGGTCCCTGCCTGGGGGTCTCTGGCTGGACCTCGGCTGCCGGCTCAGCCCTGCCCTCACTCAGGCCCTTCTGCCACCCCCACCCACAGGGAAGGTATACCAGTGGGAAGATCCCGACCCCAAGCTCTTTGACAACCGGTATGGCATAGACCCTGCGACCCCCACGGACCCCACGGACCCCACGACTGCCATCCGCCTGAGCCGTGGTGATGTGTATAAGGAGCTACAGCTGCGGGGCTACAACTATGGCCCCTGCTTCCAGGGTGTCCTCGAGACCAGCTCCAAAGGTAGGTGCACGGGAGGTCCCACTTTGTGCTTTGGGGCCAATTCCTGCTGCCTTGTATGAGGGGGCCACAAGGGGTCCCCCAGGTTGGGGCACATGGGGGAGAGGGCCCACAGCGGGAAGAGACCCAGGCTGGCTGAACCGACAGCCCCTTTTCCCCAGGCAACATGGGCCAGCTGCTCTGGAAGGACAACTGGGTGACCTTCATGGACACCATGCTGCAGATATCCGTCCTGGCCCCGGGCCAGCGCAACCTGCGCCTGCCCACACGCATCACCGCAATCTACATCCACCCGGCCACCCACCAGCAGAAGCTGTACACGCTGCAGGACGGGACACAAGGTCAGCCCTGCCCTGGCCCCACACACGTGGCTCCCTGTGCCAGGCCCCACCCACCCTCACCCAGTGTGTCCCCACAGTGGCCGACGTGGTAGTGAACAGGTGTCTGGACACCACGGTGGCCGGCGGTGTCTACATCTCGAGGGTCCACACCTCGGTGGCCCCCCGGCGTCAGCAGGAGCAGCCGATGCCCATCCTGGAGAAGTTCTGCTTCACACCATACATGGAGAGCGGGTGCCTGGCCGGGGACCTGGCCCTGCAGGAGGAGCTGCAGCTGTGTGCGGGTGAGTCTTTTGCACCCACCACCTTCATCCCAGGGTCCAGCTCCCAGTGCCTGGGCCCGTTACCCCATCACAGCCTCTCCTACATGTGGGGTCTACATCTGCCTTCCCCTGGAAGCGCCCCCCCACCCGGAGCTGATGTCTTCAGAGGGGGCCTCGGCACAAAGGTGACAGATTTCGCCCCTCCTGTCTGCCTCCAGCCAGCTGCACAGGCGTGAGACCACCCTCTACCCAGGGCTCATGCCCAAGCTGAGGGGTGCGGGATGGTGGTGGGAGCTAGGCAGGGGCAGCCAGGGCCGGCAAAACACGGAACCCACCCTCTGGGGAATCCACACCCTGTGGCGCTCACACCTGCATGGGGCGCAGGGCCGCCCTTTGCCCACCTAGTGGTACCGATGGTCAAAGCCAGTTTCCAGCCCTGGAGGACTAGATGGTCCACTCTATCCCTCTATTTTCTGTCAGCGGGCAGAGCCAGGTAGTGGGTTCTGCTCCAAGCAGTCACCAGTTCCTGGTGGCGGGGAGCTTCAGGAACCCCAGCCCAGCTGAGGCTCTTGCCTGACACGCGACTCTCCCCTCCCCAGGGCTGACACAGGCACTTCAGACCAAGGTGGCCCAGCAGGGGATAAAGATGGTGATTCCCGGGCTCGACGGTGCCCAGGCTCCCCAGGAGGCCCCACAGCAGGGCCTGCCTCGGCTGCTGGCCACCGCCTGCCAGCTGCAACTCAACGGGAACCTGCAGATGGAGATGGGCCAGATCCTAGCCCAGGAGAGAGCCCTGCTGTGTGATGACCCCCTGCTCAGTGGGCTCCTCAACTCCCCAGCACTCAAGGCGTGCGTGGACACTGCCCTGGAGAACATGACCAGCCTCAAGATGAAAGTGGTGGAGGTGGGTGCCCCGCGCAGCCGCAGGCCCAGTGCACAAGGACTCAGATACAGGCAGTTCCGACCCTAAGGAGGGCCCAGGGCCTCTCAGATGTGAAGTTGCCCGACTTGAGATGGTGCTGAGGCTTCCCAGACACCAAAGGGGAAGGGGACACTGGGAAGGGACTGGAGCTGGGCTCCAGGGGTGTGGTGGGCAGGGCAGCACTGGCCAGTGACCCCTGCGGAGTCGGTGGGTGGGCCTTTCTGGGAGACACCCACCTGAGGTTGGGGGACGCCTGCCCAGTGGCAGCTGATCCAAGAAACTATTCCACGCCAGGTGCTAGCTGGTGACGGCCAACTGTATTCCCGCATCCCTACGCTGCTCAACCTCCAGCCCTTGTTGCAGCTGGACTACACAGCCACTGACCGCCACCCCCAGGCCCTGGAAGCTGCCCAGGCCAAGTTGCAGCAGCTCAACATAACCCAGGGCCAGTGGGACCCCTCAGACCCGGCCCCCAGCAACCTGGGTGGGGCCAACCTCGTGGTGTGCAACTGTGCCCTGGCCAGCCTCGGTGACCCGGCCACGGCTGTCGGCAACATGGTGGCTGCCCTCAAGGAGGGAGGCTTCCTGTTGCTGCACACGCTGCTCAGAGGACACCCCTTGGGAGAGACTGTCACCTTCCTCACCTGCCCTGAGCCACAGCAAGGCCAACAGCACCTCCTGAGCCAGGTGCGGGCGGGGCCGGGATTGGGTGGGCGGGGCCTGGGTGGGGGCGGGGCCGGGAGGCTGCTGAGCCCTGACCCCCTCAATTTGCAGGATGAGTGGGAGAGCCTGTTTGCTGGGGCGTCCCTGCACCTGGTGGCCCTGAAGAAGTCCTTCTACGGCTCAGTGCTCTTCCTGTGCCGCCGGCTGGCCCCGCATGACAGCCCAATCTTCCTGCCCGTGGAGGACACCAGCTTCCAGTGGGTTGACTCCCTGAAGGTCAGTCCTTCCCAGCCCCCACCAGGCCAGGCTGACCCAGCTCCAGTGCCGGGTCCTGGGGAACCCGCACCCCCCCGCCAGTCAACTCTTCCCTCGTCCTTCTACAGAACATCCTGGCCGATTCCTCCTCCCGGCCCGTGTGGCTTATGGCTGTTGGCTGCACCACCTCAGGGGTCGTGGGCTTGGTGACCTGTCTCCGGAAAGAGCCTGACGGGCACCGGATTCGGTGAGATGCCCACTGTGCTACGTTGCCCCTTGCCCCCCAGGGCCCCACCACAGCCTCCCCTCACCTGTCTGGCTGCCCACAGGTGTGTCCTGGTGTCCAACCACAACAGCACATCCCCCATCCCTGAGACAGACCCGAAGTCCTTGGAGCTGCAGAAGGTGCTCCAGAGTGACCTGGTGATGAACGTCTACCGTGACGGGGCCTGGGGAGCATTCCGCCACTTCCCACTGGAACAAGGTGAGCCCCCCCGGGACTGCCCTGCTCCTCCAGGTTCCTCGCCTACCAGCTGGGTGAATGAGGAGAGGGCAAGAGGACTCTGGCTGGAAGCCCTGCTCCAGGCCAGGGCCACATGTGATCCTAAGGACTCCACTTCCTGTCACCCCCTAGACAAGCCCGAGGAGCAGACGGAGCACGCCTTCATAAATGTCCTCACCCGAGGGGACCTGTCTTCCATCCGCTGGGTCTGCTCCCCTCTGCGCCACACCCAGTCCACGGGCCCTGGCGTCCAGCTCTGCACCATCTATTATGCCTCCCTCAACTTCCGCGACATCATGCTGGCCACGGGCAAGCTGTCCCCCGACGCTATCCCAGGTACAGGCAGCCCACAGTAGGGGGACCAGAACAAAGACCCCCCCCGAGACCAGGGCCTGGGATGAGAGGGGTCCTCACCCCACAGTGCTCAGGAACCTGGGAGGCTCCTCCTAGTGAGGTCAGGGCCCACTCACCCGCCATCTGCCCCCAGGAAATTGGGCCTCTCGGGACTGCATGCTAGGCATGGAGTTCTCTGGCCGAGATGCCAGTGGAAAGCGTGTGATGGGGCTGGTACCCGCCGAAGGCCTGGCCACCTCCACTCTGGTGCCTCAGAGCTTCTTGTGGGACGTGCCTTCCAACTGGTGAGTCACCAGGGCTGGGACCCGGGGCCCGACGTGGACGTGGCCAGGCATCGGGCCAGAACTGACCCCTGCACTGTGCCCTCAGGACCCTGGAGGAGGCCACCTCGGTGCCCGTTGTCTACACCACAGCCTACTACGCGCTGATAGTCCGCGGACGCATGCAGCCAGGGGAGACAGTGCTGATTCACTCGGGCTCCGGCGGCGTAGGCCAGGCTGCCATTGCCATTGCCCTCAGCCTGGGCTGCCGCGTCTTCACCACTGTGGGTAAGCCTCTGACCCTTCCCAGAGCCCAGGATTGTCTGCCAAAACCCAGACTCACCAGGTGTGCCTCTCTCTGCCAGGGTCAGCCGAAAAGCGGGCATACCTCCAGTCCAGGTTCCCCCAGCTCAACGAAACCAGCTTTGCCAACTCCCGGGACACATCCTTCGAGCAGCATGTCCTGTGGCACACAGCCGGGAAGGGTGAGTGGTCCCCATCACTCACCACCCACCATCCACCTGTATCCTCAGCCCCCTCTTCCTTCCACCCCCCACTCACCAGCCACGCTAGAGGAGACGCTGGCCCAGGAGGGACAGGGTCTAGCCTTCAGACTTGTGCCAGGTTGGCCGGGCTGTGACCTTCACTATGGGGACCCTGCTTGCCCCCCTATCCCAAGGTGTTGACCTGGTCCTCAACTCCCTGGCGGAAGAGAAGCTGCAGGCCAGCGTGCGGTGCCTGGCCCAGCATGGTCGATTCCTGGAAATTGGCAAATTTGACCTTTCCAACAACCACCCCCTGGGTGAGATGGGGCGGCAGGCCTGGTGGGCGGCTGGGTGGGCAGGGGGCTGTTGGGCAGAGTGGAGGTCTGCAGGGTGGTGGGCTGTGGGCTGTGTGGTGAGGCCCCCCGCCTGCCCACTTGTCCAGGCATGGCCATCTTCCTGAAGAACGTGACTTTCCATGGGATCCTACTGGATGCACTCTTTGAAGAAAACAGCACCATGTGGCAGGAAGTGTCGATGCTGCTGAAGGCAGGCATCCGGGAGGGTGTAGTACAGCCCCTCAAGCGCACAGTGTTCCCCAAGACCCAGGTGGAGGACGCCTTCCGCTACATGGCCCAGGGCAAACACATCGGCAAAGTGGTCATTCAGGTGAGTGGGGGGCCCTGGGGTACTCCGGCCCCAGCCCTGGCCCCTGCCCCTGCCTGCAGTGTGTGAACAAGGGCGCTGCTTGGGCTGCAGATACGTGAGGAAGAGCAGAAGGCAGTGCTGCACGGGACCAAACCCACCCAGATGGCGGCCTTGTGCAAGACCTTCTGCCCAGCCCACAAGAGCTACATCATCACTGGGGGCCTGGGTGGCTTTGGCCTAGAGCTGGGCCACTGGCTCGTGGAGCGAGGGGCCCAGAAGCTGGTGCTGACCTCCCGCTCTGGGATCCGCACAGGTAAGTGGCCCCAGGGCGGGCACGAGGGTGGGGCAGTGGGAAGGGCCTCCTTCAGACCCCCTTATGGTGCTCTCAGGGCACCTAGGCTTGGGGCCCGACCTTCATTTGCCCTTCCCCTCCCACCGTCTGTGTCCCGCAGGCTACCAAGCCAGGCAGGTCCGTGAGTGGAGACACCAGGGGGTGCAGGTCCTGGTGTCCACCAGAGATGTCAGCTCACTGGATGGGACCCGGAGCCTTATCACTGAGGCCGCCCAGCTTGGGCCCGTAGGAGGCATCTTCAACCTGGCCGTGGTGAGGATGGCTTTAGAGGGGCTGGAGCCAGCTGCCCAGGGAAGGGCCCCTCCTAAGAAGCCCTCCAAAGGCCTGGGGCCGAGGTAGGTGCTAAGATCCCCTCACCCCAGGTCCTGAGAGATGCCATGCTGGATAACCAGACCCCCGAGTTCTTCCAGGACGTCAGCAAGCCCAAGTACAATGGCACCCTGAACTTGGACAGGTGGGCTCCTCCCTCCTCCCCTCCCTCCTCCCACCGCCCTCCCCTGCACGGCCTTTGCACTGGTGTCCAGAGGTCTGGCTACGGGCCTCTGCTGGGGTCTGACTGCAGGTCCAGGGGAGGGGAGGCGGTTTGGCGGGCAAGCAGGAGTCCTGGGCATGACAGCCGGTGGGCTGGGGAAGCCGGCTGGGGGTGACTTAAGAACCCACAGGGTGACCCGGGAGGCATGCCCGGAGCTGGACTACTTCGTCGTCTTCTCCTCGGTGAGCTGCGGGCGTGGCAACGCCGGCCAGACCAACTACGGGTTCGCCAATTCCACCATGGAGCGCATATGTGAGAAGCGTCGGCACGACGGCCTCCCAGGTGGGCCCACCTGCCACTCCCCAACTCCCGCAGAGCCACCCTCACACCTAGCCCGACTCACCCCAGCGCCACTGCCCACCCACAGGCCTGGCCGTGCAGTGGGGCGCAATTGCTGATGTGGGCCTCATCGTGGAGTTGAAGGGCACTAACGAGACGGTCATTGGCGGGACACTGCCGCAGCGCATCACCTCCTGCCTGGAGGTGCTAGACCTCTTCCTGAACCAGCCCCACCCCGTCCTGAGCAGCTTTGTGTTGGCGGAGAAGGCCGCATCCCGTGGCGACGGCGGCAGCCAGCAGGATCTGGTGAAGGCCGTGGCTCACATCCTGGGTGAGGCAGCACCCTGCCCCCTCCCCACCTGCGGACACTCGTCTCCCGGGTCTGGTTTCCCAGGCTGCCAAGGGGGGCGTGCTGGGCTTGCTCATGGAGGGAGAGGCACAGGTGGTCTGTGCAGAGCTGGGTGGGGGCTGTGGGTCCCATGACCATAGTGATGATGGTGTGCGAAGATCCGGTCACCAGGGTACAATACCCACCCAGGGCCCCTCCCGAGTTGCCAACTGAGCCACCTCCCCACCCCCTCCCCACCCAGGCATCCGTGACTTGGCCACTGTCAACCCAGACAGCTCGCTTTCAGACCTTGGCCTCGACTCACTCATGGGTGTGGAGGTGCGCCAGATGCTGGAGCGTGAGCACAACCTGGTGCTGTCCATGCGGGAAATCCGGCAGCTCACAATCCGCAAGCTGCAGGAGATTTCCGCGCAGGCTGGCACAGCTGATGGTAGGTATGGAGGGGGTGTCCCCGCAGCAGCACTGTCCCCTCAGGGCTCTTGGCCTCCGAGCAGGTCAGGGCTTGTCCATCTGGCCCGTTCCTGAGAGCCCTCCTTGGGTGCCCAGCGGCCCCCACCCACCTGCCCTGGCCACCCGCAGCCAACATGTGTGCGTGTATGTGTGTGTTTGTGGCAGGGGACCCTATGGTATCGTCCCTGGTATCTGCTCCTCTTCACAGAGCTGACGGACTCCACACCCAAAATGGGGAGCCCTGCCCAGCCGCAGACCCAGCTGAACCTGAGCACCCTGTTGGTGAACCCCGAGGGCCCGACCTTGACACGGCTCAACTCGGTGCAGAGCTCCGAGCGGCCCCTGTTCCTGGTGCACCCCATCGAGGGCTCCACCACCGTGTTCCACAGCCTGGCCGCCAAGCTCAGCATCCCCACCTACGGCCTGCAGTGTACAGGAGGTATGTCAGGGACCTAGGGGGCTGCCCCCCAGGGAGTTGGGGATGGCACAGCACCTGCAGACAAGGGCTAATAAGCCTCATGCTTTGCCCACAGCGGCACCCCTGGACAGCATCCAGAGCCTGGCCACCTACTACATCGAGTGCATCAGGCAGGTGCAGCCAGAGGGGCCCTACCGCATCGCTGGCTACTCCTACGGGGCCTGCGTGGCTTTCGAGATGTGCTCACAGCTGCAGGCCCAGCAGAGCAGTGGCCCCACGAACAACAGCCTCTTCCTATTTGACGGCTCCCACACCTTCGTGATGGCCTACACTCAGGTGAGGGCGGCAGCCGACGGGAGTCCCCGTGTCCTTAGGCCCAACCGCTTGTACCTGCCACTGCAGCAGCTCCTCCTTTCTTTGCAGAGCTACCGGGCCAAGATGAACCCTGGCTGCGAGGCAGAGGCGGAGGCCGAGGCCATGTGCTTCTTCATGCGGCAGTTCACGGAGGTGGAGCACAGCAGGGTGAGTCGACCGGGCTTGGGACCTGGCCTCCCGATGACCCCGCCCCTGCCCAGGTGCCGCTCACTCACTGTTCTGTGCTACAGGTGCTGGAAGCCCTTCTGCCCCTCGGGGATCTGGAGGCGCGTGTGGCGGCCACCGTCGAGCTGATCACGCAGAGCCACGCGAGCCTGGACCGGCACGCGCTCAGCTTTGCTGCGCGCTCCTTCTACCACAAGCTGCGCGCCGCCGAGCAGTACACGCCTCGGGCCACCTACCACGGCAGCGTGACGCTGCTACGGGCCAAGATGGGCGGCGCCTATGGGAACGGCCTGGGCGCTGACTACAATCTGTCCCAGGTGTGCGACGGCAAGGTGTCGGTGCACGTCATCGAGGGCGACCACCGCACGCTGCTGGAAGGCAGCGGCCTGGAGTCCATCCTTAGCATTATTCACAGTTCCCTGGCCGAGCCGCGCGTCAGCGTGCGGGAGGGCTAGGCCACTGGCCCGCCTCCCCGCCTCCCACCTGCCGACCCTGGCACCGCACCCCACGCGCAGGCGCCCATAGGACCAGCACCCCCACGCACGCACACACACACACACCCCCCACCCCGCGGCTGCCCTGGGCGCAGGGCCAGGACTGGCGCCGCCGACTCGGAGACCTGCCTGGTCTGTGAAGAGTTGGCTGAGTCCCTAGCCGGGCCGAGCTTCCAGAACCACACGGGCTCTGCCGCACAGGTGTGGTCGTCAGTTTTTCTGTTTGGATTCTCCTATTTATTGCGTCGCCGGGGGGGAGCGGGGAGTGGAGACGCCAGTCTGTCCACCTGTGAGGCTGGCGCTCGCGGCAGCCGGCCCGGGGCCCCATGATGCCGGAGGTCGCGCGGAGCAGCCCTGGGCGCTGGGCACCCACCCTATTTGTCTGTGTTCGTTTTTCAAGAAATAAGGTTCAAATTGCTGCGTGGGTTTTGAAATTTACTGTAATTGTCTGTGTAAAGAACTATGTCTGTACTGTTTCATTTTTACACCAATCTGGTAAAGATATTGTCTCCCATGATTAAACCGCACGTTCGCTCTGGCGTCTGGGCATCCTTTCATCCTGCCTGCTGATCAGCTGTGTGAGCCTCCACTGTCCTGGCACCCCAGAGAGTACCACCCTCTGCTCCCCACAGGAGAGGGGGAGGTGATACCTGGCTCCAGAAAACAGGCTGGACACCTCCAGGGAAGGGGCCCTCGATCAGGGAAACTTGACCAGGAGGAGACAGGCAGGCAGTCTGATAATCGGCTGGCATAATTGTGGAGGACCCCGCCTAGGGAAGCCTTGCCAGAATTCCTTCTCCCTCAGGGAAACCTTGGGTTTTCTCTCCTTGGCCTCAACTGAGTGGAGGATTCCCACCCACATTATTGAGAGTAAATTTTACTTGAAGTCACCTGGTTGTAGACCTGCACCAGATGGACCAAATCCCTTCACAGCAACACTTAGATGAGCGTTTGCTTAACTGGCCGAGTCCAGCGGAAGCCTGACCGCCACTGACTCACACAGGTTTAGGAGGAATGAAGACTGGATGGGAGGGAGTAAGAGGGGCAGGGAGGCCCTGGGGAAGGCTGAGCCCCTCCAAGCCAAGGGAGGAGGTGGACCTGCTGGGCTGGAGGCTTCTGGGCCAACAGAGGTGAGCTGGAACAGGGAGAGATGGGCCCTACAGTGAGCCAGGACTAAATGGGCAAGGGGAGTAGGCCCCCTGCTAGACTTCTATCAGAAATGACAGAGGTGACTTAACTAAGATTATACATATATTAAAGGCTAAAGACTTTGCAGTGGTCCAGAGGTTTAGCATCTGTGCTACAGCAGGGGGTGTGGATTCAGACTGTGGTCTGGGAACTAAGACCCTGTGTGCTGCGAGGTATGGCCAAAAAAAGGCTAATGGAATATTACAAATGACTTACTTCAAACAATTGGACAACTTAAAAATGAACAAATTCCATGCAAAACAAAGTCAAGAAGAAATAGACAACCTGAATAATCCATCTATTGAGGAAAATAAATTTGTTTTTAGAAATCTTTCCACAAAGAAAATTCCAGGCCTGAATAGCAAATTCTACCACTGTTTAACAGGAGTGAGTGACAGGGATTTAACAGGAAAATATTACCAGTTCTATTCAGACTTTCAGAATTTTGGAAAGGAAACCAGCCTCAATAATTTCAAAAGAATTCAACTTACATAAAACGTTTTGGGGTGTCCTAGTCTTCTCAGGGGCCATAACAAAATACCATAGATTGAGTGGCTCACACAACGGGAATTTATTTTCTCACAGTTCTAGATGCTGGAAAGTCCAAAATTAAGGTTCCTGCCAATTTGGTTCCTGGTGAGCACTGCCTTTTTGCCTTGCTATGTCCTTTGGCAGAGTAAGCACAAGCTCTAGTGTCTTTCCCTCTTGTAAGGACATCCATCCTATTGTATCAGGACCCCACCCTTATGACTTCATTTAACCTTTTTATTTCCAGCTAGGCCCCACCTCCAAATACAGTCACATACAACTGGAATGGGAGAGAGGAGGACCCAATTCAGTCCACATCAAGGGGATAATTTACAACTCTTCTGTAAGGCCAGCGTTACTTTTGACACTGACAAAATATTATAAGAAAACTACCAGTCTCTATCATAATCATATATGCAAAAATTCTAAAAATAATTTTAGCAAGTAGAATTATAGTATAATGTTAAGACAAAATGGTGTTTTCCTAAGAATGCAAGGCTGGTTTAACATTCAAAATTCAATATAACTCACCATATTAATTTTAAAAAATTATTATCTCAGTGGATGTAGAAAAGATCTATTAAATGCAGATGTACAGAATACAAAATCATTTATGAGAAAAACTCGCAGCTAGCTAGGAATAGAAGGAAGCTTCCTCAACCTGATAAAAGATTTCTATGAAAAGCATACAGCTAACATCACACTTGATGGTGAAAAATGATATATTGTCCAAGATTAGGAACAAAACAGATTTCCAGTCTCACCGCTTCTACTCAACACTGTATTGGAAGTTCTGCCCAGTTCAGTAAACCCAAGAAAGGAAATCAAAGGCATATGGATTAGAAAGGAAGAAATAAAATTTCCCCTATTTGCAGATGACATCATTGTTTTTGTAGAAAAGCTGATGACATCTACAAATCTGCTAGAACTCATGAGTGCATTTAGGAAAATTGCAATATACAAAACCCACTTGTAGAGCTTTCTTGATGGCTCAGTGGTAAAGAATCTGTCTGCCAGTGCAGGAGACACAGTTTCAGTTCCTGGTCTGGGAGGATCTCTCATGCCATGGAGCAGCTAAGCCCATGCACCACATCTGAGCCTGTACTCTGGAGCCCAGAAACCACAACTACTGATGCCTGTGCACTCTAGACCCCATGCTCTGAAACTAGAGTAGCCACTGCAACTAGAGTAGCCCAGACACCCCACAACTAGAGAAAACCCACGCTCATCAACGAAGACCCAGTGCAACCAAAAATAAATAAAAATTTTAGAAAGCTTATTTCCTTGTCACCTTATATGCAGTTTTAAACTATTAATTCTACCTCAATAAAGCTGTTAAAAAATTATATACATGCATGTATGAGACTGCACATGCTCATGTCCGACTCTTTGCAACGCTATGGACTATACCCCACCAGGCTCCTCTGTCCATGGGATTCTCCAGGCAAGAATACTGGAGTGGGTTGCCATGGCCTCCTCCAGGTCATCTTCCAAACCCAGGCATCAAACCCATGTCTCCTGCATCTTATGCATTGTAGGTGGATTCTTTACCCACTGAGCCACCTGGGAAGCCCATCTATGTACATAGATACCAGATAAAAGTCGCTTAGAAGCCTAACATATAATAAGACACTTAACTTCTTTTATTCTAAGAAAAATGCAAAATATAACCACTCTGAACTATTTCATTCCTTACCCATCAGACATACAAAAATTCAGAACACCACCTACATCCTCGGCTGGTGAGGCTGAGAGGAGACAGCAACTCATGCATGCCTGGTGGCAATGCAGAATAGCACAAACCCTCTGGAAGGAATTTGGCAATCTACAGAAAGATTATCCATGCAATCCCATGTCTTGTAATTTATCCTAAATGTACACCTACAGCAATTTTTATAGAAAGCAGCACCACATGTTCACAAGCAGATTCATTGCAGCACTATTTGAAATTACAAAATATCAGAGATCACATGTCCATGACGGTTGTGGCTCAGATCATGAATTCTTTATTGCCAAATTCAGACTGAAATTGAAGAAAGTGGAGAAAACCACTAGACCATTCAGGTATGACCTAAATCATATCCCTTATGACTATACAGTGGAAGTGAGAAATAGATTTAAGGGACTAGTTCTGATAGACAGAGTGTCTGATGACCTATGGATGGAGGTTCGTGACATTGTACAGGAGACAGGAATCAAGACCATCTCCAAGAAAAAGAAATGCAAAAAAGCAAAATGGCTGTCTGAGGAGGGCTTACAAATAGCTGTGAAAAGAAGAGAAGTGAAAAGCAAAGGAGAAAAGAAAAGATATACCCATTTGAATGCAGAGTTCCGAAGAACAGCAAAGAGGGATAAGAAAGCCTTCCTCAGTGATCAATGCAAAGAAATAGAGGAAAACAATAGAATGGGAAAGACTAGCAATCTCTTCAAGAAAATTAGAGATACCAAGGGAAAATTTTACGCAAAGATGGGGTCAATAAAGGACAGAAATGGTAGGGACCAAACAGAAGCAGAAGATATTAAGAAGAGGTGGCAAGAATACACAGAAGAACTGTACAAAAAAGATTCACAACCCAGATAATCACGATGGTGTGATCACTCACCTAGAGCCAGACATCCTGGAATGTGAAGTCAGGTGGGCCTTAGAAAGCATCACAACAAACAAAGCTGGTGGATGTGATGGAATTCCAGTTGAGCTACTTCAAATCCTGAAAGATGACGCTGTGAAAGTGCTGCACTCAATATGATAGCAAATTTGGAAAACTCAGCAGTGGCCACAGGACTGGAAAAGGTCAGTTTTCATTCCAATCCTGAAGAAAGGCAATGCCAAAGAATGCTCAAACTACCACACAATGGCACTCATCTCACACACTAGCGAAGTGATGCTCAAAATTCTCCAAGCCAGGCTTCAGCAATACGTGAACCGTGAACTTCCAGATGTTCAAGCTGGTTTTAGAAAAGGCAGAGGAACCAGAGATCAAATTGTCAACATTCGCTGGATCATCGAAAAAGCAAGAGAATTCCAGAAAAACATCTATTTCTACTTTATTGACGATGCCAAAGCATCCACACATTTGACTGTGTGGATCACCAGAAACTGTGGCAAACTCTTCAAGAGGTGGGAATACCAGACCACCTGACCTGCCTCTTGAGAAACCTGTATGCAGGTCAAAAAGCAACACTTAGAACTGGACATGGAACAACAGACTCGTTCCAAATCTGGAAAGGAGTACATCAAGGCTGTATATTGTATCCCTGCTTATTTAACTTATATTCAGAGTACATCATGAGAAACACTGGGCTGGAAGAAGCACAAGCTGGAATCAAGATTGCCGGGAGAAGTATCAATAACCTCAGATATGCAGATGACACCACCTTTATGGCAGAAAGTGAAGAAGAACGAAAGAGCCTCTTGATGAAAGTGAAAGAGGAGAGTGGAAAAGTTGGCTTAAAGCTCAACATTCAGAAAACTAAGATCATGGCATCCAGTCCCATCACTTCATGGCAAATAGATGGGGAAACAGTGGAAACAGTGGCTGACTTTATTTTGGGGGCTCCAAAATCACTGCAGATGGTGATTGCAGCCATGAAATTAAAAGATGCTTACTCCTTGCAAGGAAAGTTATGACCAACCTAGACAGCATGTTAAAAAGCAGAGACATTACTTTGTCAACAAAGGTCCGTCTAGTCAAGGCTAAGGTTTTTCCCCGTAGTCATGTATGGATGTGAGAGTTGGACTATAAAGAAAGCTGAGCGCTGAAGAATTGATGCTTTTGAGCTGTGGTGTTGGAGAAGACTCTTGAGAGTCCCTTGGACTGCAAGGAGATCCAGCCAGTCCATCCTAAAGGAGATCAGTCCTGGGTGTTCATTGGAAGGACTGATGTTGAAGCTGAAACTCCAATACTTTGGCCACCTGGTGCGAAGAGCTGACCCCATTTGAAAAGACCCTGATGCTGGGAAAGATTGAGAGCAGGAGGAGAAGGGGACGACAGAGGATGAGATGATTGGATGGCATCATCGACTGCATGGACATGGGTTTGGGTAAACTCTGGGAGTTGGTGATGGACAGGGAGGCCTGGCGTGCTGCGGTTCATGGAGTTGCAAAGAGTCAGACTCGGCTCTGCGACCAAACTGAACCAAACTGAACGGCTGATTGACATAATAAGCAGCAGCCCGTTCCCAGTAAGAATGAGAAAGACCATTATGATATTCTGGACACATGTATTAAGTGAAAAAGTGTTAAAGAATGATATCTCTGTATATTTGAGAAGGAGAAATAGGAATATGTATGTGCACCTGTGCTTATTTTTTCAGAAAGGAGCAAGAAGGATGAAGAAACCCAGGGGCAGTTGAGAAGGGGTTGGTAGGACATTTTTCTGAGCAAGTCTTTCCATATGGCTTTGATTTGGGGAATTACATTAATATTTTATATATTCAAGAGTAAAATTAAAAAAAAAAAAAGAGTAAAATTAAGGCTCCCCTGCTGGCTCAGTGGTAAAGAATCCACCTGCCAGCTCAGGAGACATGCGTTCGTTCAATCCCTGATCCAGGACGACCCCACGTGCCACAGAGCAACCAAGCCCACGAGCCACTACTACTGAACCCACATGCTGCAACTACTGAAGCTCGTGCATCCAGAGCCTGTGTTCTGCAACAAGAGAAGCCAGCACAGTGAGAAGTCCATTCATCACAACTAGAGAGTAACACTCACTCACCACAACTGGAGAAAGCCCTGTGAAGCAATGAAGACCCAGCACAGTCATAAATAAGCAAATTTTTTAAGTCCCTGAGGGCACAAACCACATGGTAGAACAATTATTCAAGAAAATCTGCAATGACTTGAAAGAAAGTTACAAAACCTTGCTGAGGGCAATTAAAGAAAATCTAAATAAAGGGGGAAATGTGCCTAATTCATGTATTCAAAGAGTCAGTATTGTTCCTATTTCTGCTCTCCCCAACTTGATCTATAAATCCAGTGCAATCCGAATAAAAGTCCCACAGGTGTTTTTTTTGTTTGTTTGTTTTAACGTGAAAATTGAAAAACTGGTGCTAAAATTTAAGTGGAAATGCAAAGAACCTGACATGGACGAAATAAATTTTGGAAAGTACAAAGCTGGAGGAATTCCACCTTTGATTTTAAGACTTATGATAAAGTTATATTAACTAAAACAGTGTGGTATGGGTGTAAAGCTAGACATATGGGTTAATGAAACAGAAGAGAGACTCCACAAAAACACCCTCACATATACAGTTGCTTTTTAAAAAGGTACCCACCATACTGATAATTTAAGGGGTAAAAAGAGTCCTTTTTTTTTTTTTTTACCGCTAAAAAAAATTTTTTTTTTCATTAAAAAAATTTTATTGGGGTATAGTTGATTTACAATGCTAGTTTCAGGTACACAGTAAACTGAATCAGTTATACAAACACTTTGGGATCCTCTTCTCTTATAGACTTTTACAGAGGACTGAATTTCCTGTGTTATACAGGTCTTTATTATCTATTTTATACTTAGTGGTGTGTATGTATCAATTCCAATCTTCCAATTTATGCCTCCCCAAATCTTTACCACTTTTAGGCATACAGTTCAGTGGTAATAACAATGTTCATAACATTGAGCAATTATCACCACCATCCATCCCCATGAACTCTTTCACCTTGTAAAACTGAAACAATACCCATTAAGTATTTCTTCACTTCCTCATTCCCAGCTCCTGACAACCACCAGGAGTATTATTCTTCTAAAAATATATCCAGACAACCTATGTTTTCACCAATTCATCAAGAAAACTGGATGATTGTGTTAATAGTATAATTAAAACCTCAAATATTAAAAATGTTATGGTACTCCATCTAGAAATCCTCAACATTGGTGTCAATATGTGACAAACCTAATTTTAGTTTTTTGTAATGTACCTGGAAAGAGGTACAGCTAGATGTCAACTGTGATGCTCATTCACTTTCACATCCCTAAATCTTTCTGTACCCTCTTGCTTTTACCCAGACCCACCTATTTTTATTTGCTTTAAAACATTTATTGCAATCTTTCTAATAAAGATCACCTAATTGATTTTGGTCCCCAAATTTCTAGGCAGCCCACCCCCTCTCCACCGGAGTTTGACAGCTGCTCACACAGGTTCACGCAGGAAACATGTGAAGTTTCAAGGATCTGACCAACACCAGGTAGCGGACATCCTCTGCATCAGCAAAATCCTAGAACACAGTACCCAGGCAGAAGGCATCTTGCTCTCCACTTCTTGTCACAGCCTGTTGCTGAAGTGGCAGAAACCATCACCTGGACATCCCAGCCACCCCAAAAGTGCTTCTCCAAGAGAATTCCAAACTTTAGGCCTTCAGTCACCAGGCTAGCCTGGAATCTCTGTGAAGGGGTACTGCCCTGGCTGGGCTTCCAAAGCTCTCAGGCCTTCTTTTAAGAATAACACACCGGTGGACGTTTAACTCCCTCGTGGTGCCTCGGACCCTCCTTCGAGAATCAGGAGCCTGCACGCCGGTAGATGTGCAAAGACGGCGCAGGCTGCAGCCTCCCCCTGGTCTGGGGAAGGTTCCGCAGCAAGCGACAGGCCAACCGCCTGAGGACCATCCTTACTCTGCGCGAGTTCGCCACACAAAGAGCGGTAAAGAGTCCTTTAACCAGTGCTGGAACAACTAGAGGTACATGTGGGGGAAGGGAGGAAACACAACCACAAGCACTACCTGTACAAAAACTAATTCAAAATGGATTATAACCTGTAAATGAAATCTAAATCTACAACATTTCTGTAAGAAAATATAATAGGAAATCTTCAAGATCTCTGCGGAGGCAAAGATTTTTTAGGCCATAAAAAAGCCTAAATATATGCTTAACTGGTTATCATCAAATTCATCTGCTCCTCAAAAGATCCTGTTTGGAAAACAAAACTAGAACCAACCATCACACTAGGCGGAACTATTTAGGGTTCTTATAGCTAACAAAAGATTTATATCCAAAATTATATAAAGAACCATTAGGATGCAGTAATGAGACAAATGGGGCTTCTCAAGTGACACAGTGATTAAGAATCCACCTCCCAATGCAGGAAATGCAAGAGACACAGTTTCAATCCCTGGGTCTGGAAGATCCCCTGGAGAGTAGGAAATGGCCACCCACTCCAGTATCCTTGCCTGGAAAATCCCATGGACAGAGGAGCCTGGTGGGCTACAGTTCGCGGGGTTGCAAAGAGTCAGACATAACTGAGCAACTGAGCACAGTACATACATAGTACAGCACAATGAGACAAATAGTTCAAAGTTTTTAATGACAAAAGAATTGAACAGTCACTTTACAAAATAAGATACACACACTTCCCAATAAACATATGAATACAGGCTCAATATCTTTAGTTATTCAGTTCAGTTCAGGCGCTCAGTCATGTCCGACTCTGCGATCCCATGAACTGCAGCACGCCAGGCCTCCCTGTCCATCACCAACTCCCAGAGTTTACCCAAACCCATGTCCATGCAGTCGATGATGCCATCCAATCATCTCATCCTCTGTCGTCCCCTTCTCCTCCTGCTCTCAATCTTTCCCAGCATCAGGGTCTTTTCAAATGGGGTCAGCTCTTCACATCAGGTGGCCAAAGTATTGGAGTTTCAGCTTCAACATCAGTCCTTCCAATGAACACCCAGGACTGATCTTTAGGATGGACTGGCTGGATCTCGTTGCAGTCCAAGGGACTCTCAAGAGTCTTCTCCAACACCACAGCTCAAAAGCATCAATTCTTCAGCGCTCAGCTTTCTTTATAGTCCAACTCTCACATCCATACATGACTACGGGGAAAAACCTTAGCCTTGACTAGACGGACCTTTGTTGACAAAGTAATGTCTCTGCTTTTTAACATGCTGTCTAGGTTGGTCATAACTTTCCTTGCAAGGAGTAAGCATCTTTTAATTTCATGGCTGCAATCACCATCTGCAGTGATTTTGGAGCCCCCAAAATAAAGTCAGCCACTGTTTCCACTGTTTCCCCATCTATTTGCCATGAAGTGATGGGACTGGATGCCATGATCTTAGTTTTCTGAATGTTGAGCTTTAAGCCAACTTTTCCACTCTCCTCTTTCACTTTCATCAAGAGGCTCTTTCGTTCTTCTTCACTTTCTGCCATAAAGGTGGTGTCATCTGCATATCTGAGGTTATTGATACTTCTCCCGGCAATCTTGATTCCAGCTTGTGCTTCTTCCAGCCCAGTGTTTCTCATGATGTACTCTGAATATAAGTTAAATAAGCAGGGATACAATATACAGCCTTGATGTACTCCTTTCCAGATTTGGAACGAGTCTGTTGTTCCATGTCCAGTTCTAAGTGTTGCTTTTTGACCTGCATACAGGTTTCTCAAGAGGCAGGTCAGGTGGTCTGGTATTCCCACCTCTTGAAGAGTTTGCCACAGTTTCTGGTGATCCACACAGTCAAATGTGTGGATGCTTTGGCATCGTCAATAAAGTAGAAATAGATGTTTTTCTGGAATTCTCTTGCTTTTTCGATGATCCAGCGAATGTTGACAATTTGATCTCTGGTTCCTCTGCCTTTTCTAAAACCAGCTTGAACATCTGGAAGTTCACGGTTCACGTATTGCTGAAGCCTGGCTTGGAGAATTTTGAGCATCACTTCGCTAGTGTGTGAGATGAGTGCCATTGTGTGGTAGTTTGAGCATTCTTTGGCATTGCCTTTCTTCAGGATTGGAATGAAAACTGACCTTTTCCAGTCCTGTGGCCACTGCTGAGTTTTCCAAATTTGCTATCATATTGAGTGCAGCACTTTCACAGCGTCATCTTTCAGGATTTGAAGTAGCTCAACTGGAATTCCATCACATCCACTAGCTTTGTTCATAGTGATGCTTTCTAAGGCCCACCTGACTTCACATTCCAGGATGTCTGGCTCTAGGTGAGTGATCACACCATCGTGATTATCTGGGTCGTGAAGATCTTTTTTGTACAGTTCTGTGTATTCTTGCCACCTCTTCTTAATATCTTCTGCTTCTGTTTGGTCCCTACCATTTCTGTCCTTTATTGACCCCATCTTTGCATAAAATTTTCCCTCGGTATCTCTAATTTTCTTGAAGACAGATCGCTAGTCTTTCCCATTCTACTGTTTTCCTCTATTTCTTTGCATTGATCACTGAGGAAGGTTTTCTTAGCTCTCCTTGCTATTCTTTGGAACTCTGCATTCAAATGGGTATATCTTTCCTTTTCTCCTTGGTTTTTGCTTCCTGTCTTTTCACAGCTATTTGTAAGGCCTCCTCAGACAGCCATTTTGCTTTTTTGCATTTCTTTTTCTTGGAGATGGTCTTGATTCCTGTCTCCTGTACAATGTCACAAACCTCCAACCATAGGTCATCAGACACTCTGTCTATCAGAACTAGTCCCTTAAATCTATTTCTCACTTCCACTGTATAGTCATAAGGGATATGATTTAGGTCATACCTGAATGGTCTAGTGGTTTTCTCCACTTTCTTCAATTTCAGTCTGAATTTGGCAATAAGGAGTTCATGATCTGAGCCACAGTCAGCTCCTGGACTGTATAGAGCTTCTCCATCTTTGGCTGCAAAGAATATAATCAATCTGATTTCGGTGTTGACCATCTGGCGATGTCCATATGTAGAGTCTTCTCTTGTGTTGTTGGAAGAGGGTGTTTGCTATGACCCGTTCTCTTGGTAGAACTCTATTAGCCTTTGCCCTGCTTCATTCCATATTCCAAGGCCAAATTTGCCTGTTACTCCAGGTGTTTCTTGACTTCCTACTTTTGCATTCCAGTCCCCTATAATGAAAAGGACATCTTTTGGGGGTGTTAGTTCTAGAAGGTCTTATAGGTCTTCATAGAACTGTTCAACTTCAGCTCCTTCAGCGTTACTGATCAGGGCATAGACTTGAATTACCATGATATTGAATGGTTTGCCTTGAAAACGAACAGAGATCATTCTGTCATTTTTGAGATTGCATCCAAGTACTGCATTTTGGACTCTTTTGTTGACTATGATGGCTACTCCATTTCTTCTAAGGGATTCCTGTCCACAGTAGTAGATATAATGGTCATCTGAGTTAAATTCACCCATTCCAGTCCATCTTAGTTCACTGATTCCTAGAATGTCGATGTTCACTCTTGTCATCTGTTTGACCACTTCCAATTTGCCTTGATTCATGGACCTAACATTCCAGGCTCCTATGCAATATTGCTCTTTACAGCATCGAATCTTGCTTCTATCACCAATCCCATTCACAACTGGGTGTTGTTTTTGCTTTGGCTCCATCCCTTCATTCTTTCTGGAGTTATTTCTCCACTGATCTTCAGTAGCATATTGGGCACCTACTGACCTGGGGAGTTCATCTTTCAGTGTCCTATATTTTTGCCTTTTCATACTGTTCATGGGGTTCTCAAGGCAAGAATGCTGAAGTGGTTTGCCATTCCCTTCTCCAGTGGACCACATTCTGTCAGACCTTTCCACCATGACCCATCCATCTTGGGTGGCCCCATACAGCATAGCTTAGTTTCATTGAGTTAGACAAGGCTGTGGCCCATGTGATCAGATTGGCTTTAGTCATTAGGCAAATAAAAATTGAAACCACAATGCCTTTTAAAAATATTTATTTTATTTTTGGCTGTGATGGGCCTTGGTTGCTGCGTGGGCTTTTCTCCAGTTGAGGAGAGCTGGGGCTGCTCTCTAGTTGTGGTGCAAAGGCTCCCCTTATTGAGGTTCTGGAGCTCTAGAGCAGAGGTTCAGTAGTTGTGGTACACAGGCTTAGGTTCAGTAGTTGTGGTACACAGGCTTAGCTGCACCATGACATGCGGAGTCTTCTGGGATCAGGGATCAAACCCCTGTCTCCTGCATTGGCAGGGGGATTCTTTACCAGCGAGCTACTAGGGAAGCCATCACAAGGCCTTTTATTTCTTTTTCTTCTCTTATTGCACTGGTTAGAACTCCTAGTACTATTTTGGATAAGAGTGGTAAGTGTTGGCATTCTTAGCTTTTCCTGATCTTAAGAGAAAAGCTCAGTCTGTCACCACTGAATATGATGTTAGTTGTAAGTTTTTTGTAGATACTTGTCATCAAATTGAAATTTTCCCTCAATTCCTAGTTTATCAAGGTTTTTGTTTTTTTTTTAATCATGATTAGCTGTTGGATTTTGTTCTCTGCATTTATTGAGATGATCATGTGATTTTTGCTTATTTAACTTATGTGCAGAGTACATCACGCAAAATGCCAGGCTGGATGAATCACAAGCTGATGAGTTGCTTTCTCCTACTGCTTTCAAGAGTTTGTGTTTGTCTTTTAGCAGTTTGACTGTCATGTGTCTAGGTGTGAATATCTTTCTATATATCCTATTAGGATTCTTGGATTGGTAAATTAATGTTTTTCTCATAAAATCTGGAAAGTTTGAGGCCATTACTTTTTCAAAAAACTTTTTCCTGTTCCTTTTCGTCTTTCCTTTCTCCTGGATGTGTATGTATAATATGTGTATTCTTGATGGTATCTCATGGGTCTCTGAGGTGCTATTCATTTTTCTTTATGCTTTTTTCCTTTCTGTTCTTCAGATTGGATAATTTTTACTGATCTATCTTCAAATTCACTGATTCTTCCTTTGGCCAGTTCATATCTGCTGTTGAGGCCCTCTAGTGAAATTTTCATTTTAGTTATTGTGTTTCCAACTCATAATTCCCATTGGCTTTTTAAGAATCATTTAAAGATATTGATAATCTTAACTTGTTGAGTCATCATCACATTAAAAACAAAACTTTAAACATGGTTCCTTTTTGTCCTTTGGACATATTTACAGTAGCTGCTTTAATTCTTTCCCTGCTAACTCCATCATCTGAGCCCCCTCAGGGACAGTTTCTAGGAACCTTTCTTTTTTTCCTGTGTATGTCCTAAATTTTTTGTTTCTTTGTCTGTCTTATAAAATTTTATTAAAAACTGGGCATTCATAATATGTTGTAGTAAGTAACTCTGGACTCTGACCCCCTCCTTGCCTTAACTGTATGTGTTTATTGATGTTGGCATTTGTTTGCTCAGTACCCAACCTGGATGAATTCCATACGGTCTGTTTCCCCTACAGTGTGTTGCCACTGGTATCTCTACTGGATTTTTTTGGTTTTATTGGCCACACTGAGGCATGTGGGATCTTAGTCCCCTGACCAGGAATGGAACCTGTGCCCCTTGCATTGGAAGCACAGAGTCTTAACCACTGGACTGCCAAGTAAGTCCCCTACTAGATTTTTTAAAAATCTTTTTTTTTAGGGAACTCCTAGGTGGCTCAGTGGTTAGAACTCTGCACTCTCATGGCAGAGGGCTGAGGTACAATCCCTGGTTGGGGAACTTAGATCCCACAAGCCATGTGGCAAGGCCAAAAATAAAACCTTTTTTTATATGCAAGCCTGGTTTCCTAAGACTTATCCCTGGGCCATTATAGTTTAATGGCCAACCAGTTATTGGTTAGCTATTATGCTTAAGTCTACTGAACCAGTAAGGCCTCCACCCTTTGCAGTTAGCTCAAGCAGTTTATTGTTTGGGCCCGGCTTTTTCCTTGCACAAAGCCTCTTCTTCAGTCAGACAGGAGTATATAGCTGTGGCCAACTCTGGTCTTTCCTTGCTGTATGCACAGCCTAGCAAATTACTATCTTATCAAGGCCCACATGGCTAGCTCATTTACTGAATTTCTTTGTTAAATTTATGGCTGGACTATTGCTTTCTGCAACCAGTATCAGGCAGCCAAGATACAGGTTTCTACCCAGTTGTTTGGGGCTTCCCTGGTGGCTCAGGCAGTAAAGAATCTGCCTGCAATGTGGGAGACCCAGGTTCAATTCAACCCTTGGGTCAGTAAAATCTCCTGGAGAAGAGAAAGGTTACCCAATCCAGTATTCTTGCTTGGAGAATTCCATGGACAGAGGAGCCTGGCAGGCTATAGTGCATGTGGTAGAAAAGAGTCAAACTTGGCTGAGCGACTAACACTTTCACCCCGCTGTTTGCTACTGTGATTACAATTGTTTTCTGGGGCTTTCCCTATTTCCCAGTCTAGTCAGCTCTCTCCAGAGTCTGTAGAAACTAGAGGCCCTCAAGGCCTACCAGGCTCTGGTGGAATTACCAGTGGGAGGAAGGAAATAAAAGTTGTACAATACTGAAATCACAGACTCCCACTGGTCTTCTCATAGATGAGCAGTCTTTTTTTTTTTTTTTTAATAAGTGCTTTTCAAATATGGTATGAAATTTGATCAACTTCCAGAGTCCTGAAATGGTTGCTTTTAACAATTCTGTCCAGTTTTATCTTTGCTGTTTTGGGAAGAAATTTGGTGAGCTCCTCAATCTGCTGTGCCACAAATTCCACCCACATATGTAAGTTTAAAATTTCCAGTAGCCACATTTCGAGAAAGTTAAAAAGATAAAATTAATTGCAATAATATATTTAACCTGAAAAGAGAAAAAAAGAAAAAGTGTTAGTCTTAGTCTCTCAGTCCTGTCTGACTTTTTACGACCCCATGGACCGTACAGCCCACCAGGCTCCTCTGTCCATGGAATTCTCCAGGCGAGAATGCTGGATCAGGCAGCTTTCCCCTTCTCCAGGGAATCCACCCAGGGATCTAACTGGTGTCTCCTGCATTGCAGGCATTCTTTACCATCTGAGCCACCAGGGAATTGCCGTATTAGGCACTCATATGCAACCTAATGTAATATAAAAAATATTATTTCAACATATCATCAATATTTTTAAAATTATGAATTAACTTTTACTTTTTTTCCCCTAAGTCTTTGAAACCTGGTGTGTCTTTTTCCTGTTATAGCACGTTTTAATTCAGACCACATTCCAGCAATCAAGATGTGACAACTGGCTGCCATACTGGACACACAATGATGGATATTTGATATTAGGAAATAGGGATTTTTCAGGTGTGTTAATGATATTGCTCTAAAAATCCCTGTCTTTGGGGGATACTGAGATACTTAAGGATGAAATGGTAAAATGAAACTTGGTTCTGCTAGAGGAAAAACTTTCCCTCTTCCCTTTTGGGACTGTGTTTAGGGGTCCTGCAAATAAAATTGACAAAAGACAGGTGAACGTGTAACTCTATGACTGATTCATATCAATGTATGACAAAACCCACTGAAATGTTGTGAAGTAATTAGCCTCCAACTAATAAAAAAAAAAATCCTTCTGTAAAGGTTAAAATAGTGTAAGATATTTAACAAAGACTAAAATAAAGATGAGGGCCAGAAAAAAAAAAAAAAAAAACAAAGAAAGAAAGTATATTCACACCCTCTGGCGGATACAGGGGACCGACACTCAGTAATCAGAGGTAGAGGTTTCTGTAACCGAAGGTAATAGGAGAAAGGGCGGGAGAAGGGGAAAACGAGGATCAATCGGTTTCTTTAGGAAAGGGAAGAGAGTATTTAGGAGAACGAGCAGGAGGTAAGGTTGTTATATTCGCTAAGCCGGTGACTCTCGCATGTCTTAAGTTTACAATGAAGAATCCTGTGGGCCTGGGAGGCCGAGTGCGGCGCTTTGGGGACCGCGGGCCAGGAGTTTCACGCGGTGTTCGCTTTCCGAAATAAAACAGAGATTTTTTGGTCCTTCGAAGACTTTTATGAGATTCCGCGTGGGGGCCGAGGCGAGGACTTTAGCCCCGAACCTCTGCTTGGGAGGGCGGGAGTTCGGGTACGGTGGCACCCGGGCAATAACCAGCCCCCTCAAGCGAGGGGAGAGCCCCAGTGGCCCCTGTCCGGCCCCACCGCTGCGAAACTGCCCCACCGCGCCGGGCGGAGTCGACTTCTAGCCTACGACCCCCACCCCGCACACCGCCCCTCCGCCGCGCGGCGGGCCCTTCAGCAGCCGGGCGCGGTTTCCCGGGAATGCGTTTCTCGCAGCACCGCGGGCCGCCCGGAACGGCCTGACGGAGCACCTCCCAGCGGCCCCAGCGCGGAGCCCTGGGCCCGGCGGCGGCCCGGTGGCGGCCCCAGCGTGGCGATCTTAAGCCGTGGCGCGAGCCCAGGAGCCCCACTCCGCGGTACCCTAGCCGCATCCCCGGAGCTCCCGGTGGGGACCCTGGCGGGCCCCTGGCTATCCCCCCCGGCCCCGAAGGGCCCAGCTGCCCAGAGAGGAGCTTCGACCTGGCTCGGGCGCCCAGGTGGCTCGGCTCCGCCCAGGTAGGTAGGTTCCCTTCAGGTTTGACCCGCGGTTCTCTGGGGACCCGGGGCTCTTCCTTTGGGTGGAGGTGGAGGGCCCTGCGCTCAGCGCCTCGTGTCCAGGCCTCTATGGGCATCATATTGATTTTTACATGTCGCTTCACAGTTCCCGAAAATAAACCCACAGCTGGGCGCTTAGGCAGTTGTTAAGCCGATGACCCTGCTTAATAATTCCCAAAGTAGTACAGGAGGTGGGTGTTCTCTGACAGTCCCTCGTTACGATCTGATCCTTTGAGGTTTCAGTTGTAATTTCCAGGCTACCTACCACCTGTTAAGTCACTGTAGGGATCGGTGGCTCTGATAAGGTTGGCCGGGCGTGGGTAAGAGAAGCCAGAGGGAATGTACTGTTAGTGCTTTTGTACATTTGACACCCAGAGGAGGGCACAGTGTCCGGGTGACTGCCATGGGCTGCTTGGTGGGCCCGGAGGGCAGCATCACCACAGGGTGGTCCTGCCTTGGTGGGGATCTCCAGGTCTTGTGGGTTGTAGCTGCCTTTTGTGATGGCCTCCCCTGACAGGCAAAGCACTATCAATCACTGTTCCATTTACTCTTCATGCCAGTCCTGCCAGGCAGACATCTTAATCCCGCTAAGAAGTGAGAGGTTAAAGCTCAGAAAGTTTGAGTAACCTGCCCACGGTCTCCACTGGAAGGCGACAGCAATGAGGCGTCAGCTCCTGGCCTGCATCAGCCGACACCCTCAGCACCCGCGTTTGTGACCATCAGGCAGCGCTAGAGCAGCCTTGAGGGGGGTCACCTCCTGCATCTGTGCTCCGCTGGCTGCGGCTGAGCCCATGGTCTTGCCCTTCAGTGTGGAGGCAATGCCAAAGCTGGAAGGCTTTGAGTTCTGGAGCCGCACCCTGGGGGGGGCCCGCCACGTGGTGGCCCCCATGGTGGACCAGAGCGAGCTGGCCTGGAGGCTGCTGAGCCGCCGACACGGGGCCCAGCTGTGCTACACACCCATGCTGCATGCCCAAGTTTTTGTCCGTGATGCCAACTACCGCAAGGAGAACCTGTACTGCGATGTGTGCCCCGAGGACCGGCCTCTCATTGTACAGGTTAGCAGCCCAGCCTCCAACGCTGGCCGAGAACCTTTTCCTGGGCCTTTCCAGAAAAGGCTTTCCGGCTTTCCGAGATCAGAGGGGCAAGGGCAGGCCAGTTCTTACAGAGGTTGATCTCTTCCCAGTAGCTGCCTCAGACTTTTGGCAAATGGATGGCTTGGGTGCTGTGGAAGATTTGCAGCCCCTCCCTCCCTGCCCTTGACATCACCCTAGGTGCCCCCTCTTTATCAGACAGACAGAACAGCTCTGCTCTTGGCAAAGTCAGTGATACTGGCTTTCTGCTACATCTGGGAGGATTGTGTGAATCTGTAACTTGCTCTGCTGGTGGCATGGGGGTGCATCCTAGCTTGGTCATGTTGCTTTTTTTTTTTGGCCACACTGTGTGGCATGTGGGATCTTAGTTCCCCAACCAGAGATTTGAACTCGTGTCCCATGCAGTGAAAGCATGGCGTCTTAACCACTGGACCACCAGGGACGTCTCTAGCTTGGTCATATTGTAAACATCTAAGATAGGATACCATCCTGCAGTCATCCCCTGGGACTACACCTCCACTGGGTCACCTATGAACCCCTGGGCAGCCCCGGTGCCAGGGCCTGGCTGGGGCTTGTGGCAACTGTCATGTCTCTTCCAGTTTTGTGCCAATGACCCAGAGGTGTTTGTCCAGGCGGCTCTTTTGGCTCAGGACTACTGTGATGCCATCGACCTGAATTTGGGCTGCCCGCAGATGATTGCCAAACGAGGTAAGAGTTCCTGTTCTGGGGTTCTGCGTTGAGTACCGGCTTTTGGCTAGGGCAAGGCTTGGAGTGCAGAGATGCCAGATGTGTGGGTGAGCTGGCTGAGGGCCTTCCTCTGGCAGCTTTCTGATGTGGGCCCTTTCTTTGTTCCTCCCTCTGCAGGGCGGCCCTTCTCGGTCACTGGGGGTAGGGGACAAGGTTCACCTGGCCATCAGGGGCTTGTTACTTCCTCCATGCTCAGGAAGTTGTGGGGCTCCCTCTGGATAAATGTGTTTTGCTGAAGAGTCCCTCCTCCACCCTTGTGCTGCCTCGGGCACCAGTGGCCACTGCCCTGGCATCTCAGCCTTTCTCCCTCACTGGCCTGAGGAGTTCCTGGTTGGTCAGAGACCACGTAGGGTGGGCCCTCAGCTCAGCACCCTTGAGCTCAGGCCACTGAACTAAAAGAACGTGGCCAGGCAGGTCGAGGCCAGTGTGGATGCAGGGGGAGGGTGCAGAGGCTGTGCTTGTTCTTTGCAGGTCACTATGGCGCCTTCCTGCAGGAGGAGTGGGACCTGCTCCAGAGAATGAGTGAGTTGGCTGTGCCGCCCTTGGGGACTTGGGGCTACATTGTGGTTGGGTGGCAAGCCCGAGACAGCCTAGCAGGGCTCAAGAGAGGACAGTAGCTGGCAGAGTCCTCCTGGCCTTGGTGTGCCTTCCCCCTTCCTGCTGTAGAGGGCGGCTGTGAAGTCGCCTGTCCCATACCTGTTGCCCTCCTTTGAACCAAATAGACGGTACTGGAGGGAGGCATCCTTACCTGGACCACCTCTTCCAGTGTGGTTGGAGGCACAACTCACAGCTCCCTGTTACCAATGCGGGACGTCTGTGGAGCCTGTGTTCCTTTGGGGGCTTAGCCACGGGTCCCCACAGCCTACTTGAAGGTGGCAGCACAGTTCTCTCAGGAGCCGACTCTGCCCTTCCCCAGTTCTGCTAGCCCACGAGAAGCTTTCTGTTCCTGTCACATGCAAGATCCGCGTCTTCCCAGAGATTGACAAGACCGTGAGATATGCCCAGATGCTGGAAAAGGCTGGCTGCCAGGTGAGGACTGTGGGCTTCCAGGGCTCCACACTGCTTCCGCACTTCCAGAAACGCCCCTTGAGGGCTTGCTCCTGGGATGGGCAGGAATCGGCGACCTTTAGGTGAGGCCTGATGCAGGCAGGGAAGTCCCATGCTTGCGTCCAGGAGGCCAGTATTGCCTAGGGGTGGTGCTGGGCCTGAATCACCTTCTCCCCACCCACCCCCACCAGTCCTGGGGTCAGGCTGGTGCTTGCTCCTCCCTCACACCTTTGGCCTTGGCAGCACTCCTGCTGCCACTGCAAAGAGGACTGGCCCTTGAAAGCATTTGGGCTCTCACTTCCACATCCTGGGTGGCATAGAGGAACAGCTCTGACATGGGAGTCCTAGGCAGCACTCCCAGGGTGTCAGCTGGCTCAGGTGTGGCCCAGAGGAGTGAGGGAAGCTGACGCCTGAGAAGCCAAGGGCAGGGGGTCCCCTGGAGTGTTGGGGGCTGCAGCTGAAAGCGGAGCTGCAGCAGGTGCTCCTGTGTCCTAGCTGCTGACTGTCCACGGGCGCACCAAGGAGCAGAAGGGGCCCCTGTCAGGCACCGCGTCCTGGGAGCACATCAAGGCCGTGCGGTGAGTGGACACGGTGAACCCAGGGCGGGGAGACAGCCCAGCCCCAGGGCAAGGCCCTCAGCCCTTTGGGCACGAGATGAGGGCGCAGGGCCTGAGGGTGAGCAGCTCAGTGGGAAGATGGAGTTTGGGGGCCTGGTACTGCCCGCAGGGTTGGGGGAAACAGCATCCTTCTGAGCGTGTGCTCATCCTGTTCCCTGACAGGAAGGCGGTGGCCATACCTGTGTTCGCCAACGGGAACATCCAGTGCCTGCGGGACGTGGAGCGCTGCATCCAGGACACGGGGGTGCAAGGGGTCATGAGTGCAGGTGAGGCTGTGCCCTCGCCTGCAACTGGGCCACCACTGTCAGGTGCTGGAGGGGTCCGTCCACATCGTGGCACCACTGGCCCAGCTGAAGAGCCTCAGGCTTCACGTGGTCATCACCGAAGGCCCCATCTGCCCGACTGGCCAGCACTCTCAGGCCAGTGGCCAGCCTTGCCCTGGGGATGGCCAGGCACAGGGGCCCTGAGCCTTGCATCACCTTCCCCTGCAGAGGGAAACCTGCACAACCCTGCCCTGTTCGAGGGCCGCAGCCCTGCCGTGTGGGAGCTGGCCGAGGAGTACCTGGACATTGTGCGGCAGCACCCCTGCCCCCTCTCCTACGTCCGGGCCCATCTCTTTAAGCTGTGGCACCACACGTGAGTCAACCCCCATGGCAGATGCTGTCTGATCTGAGCCTTGCCTGGGGCATTTGGGGTTTTTAAGATAAGCTCTCCACAGACATTCACAAAATCACCACCTGCCACCAAGTCAGGTCTGGGAGGACCGCAGTGATGTGGTGAGGTTGGGCGGGGAGGAGGGATTGTGCCCCTCTGTGCCCAAGGCTCAGGGTCAGCAGTTGGGAGGTGGGGGCTGAGCCGGCTCTCTGATGGAGCATCTGTATTAGGCTGCAGGTGCATCAGCAGCTTCGGGAGGAGCTCGCCAAAGTGAAGACCCTGGAGGGCATTGCTGCAGTGAGCCAGGAGCTAAAACTGCGGTGTCAGGTAGGTGCTTGGGCCACCATGTGGTGGGAGAGACTTGGTCTTGGGCCTCTTACTGAGGGCCCTTTGGGCTTTTCCAGGAGGATATAGCCAGGCAGAAGGAGGGAGAGAAGCCTTCAGGAGGCTTGCCTTTCTTCCACTGGATCTGCCAGCCCTACTTCCGGCCAGGGTGAGCCTCCTGCACATGGGCTGACCTGGGTGGGAGGTGTTATACAGAGGAGGGCTCTTCTGCCTGCTGCCCAGCCTTGATGGACATGCTGGAGGCTCAGCTCCATCCCTTGGTGACTAGGGGCCTCCTTCCTCACCAGCCTGTGCTGTTTCATTTAAATTGCTTTTTCCATATGATGCTTCTCCAAGGTCCTCTGACCCTGAGTGGATTTGTCCTGGGATCAGCTAGACCCTCTCTAGCTTCCTCTGGACTTTCTGAAGTGAGGCTGGGCTGTCATCTGTAGCCACAGCCCTACCCAGGGTTCAGACACTGGTGTCCCAGCCTCCGTGCCGGCTGCTGGGGCCTCAGCAGAGTTGCACATACGTCCTCATCTAGGGACTGCGACTGGTGGGCTGCCTCTCATGGGTGTCCCTCAGCTCTGCCCACCATCCCCGCTTTCAGGCCCAAGGAGGAGAGCAAGGAGAATGGGGGTGCCCGCAGCAAGCGGGCCCTGGAGGAGGAGGAGGGCACCACGGATGTCTTATCCAAGAACAAGCAGAAGAAGAAGCTGAGGAACCCCCACAAGACCTTTGACCCTTCGCTGAAGCGTAAGTGGCTCCCACCACTGGAGTTTGGGGAAAAGGCCAGCCCCTAACGGGTTCCCCAGGGTCACGTGGCTCTGCTGCTTCCTAAGCTGTGGGCAGTCCAGCAGGAAGGGCCCTGCAGCCCTTCCACATGCCCCAAGGAGACTGGCGGGTTCCCTGAGGCCACAGCCAGCCAGCCAGCCATCCTGCCTTCCACTGTCCCTCAGCTGTTGCCCTAGGGCAGCTAGAGAGGCAGGAGTAGGGCTAGGGGCTGCCGTGCCCAGGAAGGACCTTCGAGTGGGAGGCGTACAGCATGGGGCATGGAGCCCATGGGTCTTGGGTGAGTGGGATGAGGTTTCCCAGTAGGACCATGTATGCTGTGTCCTCTGCCCACCCCAAGAGAGCAGGGACACCTACCAAAGGCTACATGTAAAAGGTGGCAGTGGTGGGTGGCCTCGCCTAGTTCCAACAGCACCTCCTTTTGCTCTTTTCTCAGCAAAATATGCAAAGTGTGATCAGTGTGGAAACCCAAAGGTGAGTCCGTCCGTCCTGGCTGTTAACACCTAGGGCAGAGCTCAGCCCCAGGAGCGGTGGGGACCTGCATGGGCAGTCCTTTTTCTATCTCTGCTGGTGGCAGCCGGGTCACCGCCCATGGTAGGGGGGCTTCTTTCCTGTAAAGTAGCTCTGCCTGGCCTCAGGACAGCTCTTCCATGCTCCTGGCCACTCACTCAGGCTACAGGGTGGCTGAGGAAGGGGTATTAGCCCCTGGCTCACAAGCTTTTCTGTGTCCAGGGCAACAGGTGTGTGTTTAATCTATGCCGGGGCTGCTGCAAGAAGCGAGCTTTCAAGGAGACTGCCGACTGCCCAGGTGAGGAGCGCCTGCCGCCATCAGTACCACCCCATTCCCCAGTGGGCAGTGGAGCCTCAGCCTCCTGAGCCCCATTTCCCTCCTCCTGCCCCTCTACCAGGTCATGGACTGCTTTTTAAAACCAAATTGGAGAGGTCTCTGGCCTGGAAGGGTGCCCAGCCGCGGCTGCAGGAACCACAGCAGGCCGGGCCTGGAGAACCAGGTGGCTTCCCTGAGGTTGTGGGCAGTGCCCTGGCCTAAAATGGGCAGCTACAGCCCCATGTGCTACCCCCCAGGCCTGCTGCTGAAGCCTCAACTGATGTCCCACTTAAGGAAACGCCTTTACTCAGGGAACCTCCTGCTACTTCACACGGAAGGACAAGCTGGTCTTCCCTTCGGCCCATGCTGGGGGCCCGGAGATGCTGTACTGAGGAGCAGGCTCCCAGGCTGGACCTGCCTTCCTCACAGCCCGCGTGTGTTCAAAATGAACAATAAACCATTTCAAAGATGGGATGTTCCCAGGCTTTTTGATAACCTGAGTGTTACTGGGGCCAATGGGGGCCGAACTTAGAACAGGGGAAGTGGGCAAGGCACCTCCTGCCTTCATCTTAGCCATGGAGACCTGCCTAAGGGAGGGCCACGCGCTGGCCTCCACCCCGCAAAGCCAAGTAGAGTGTGAGGAAGGGGGCCCCATGGAGACAGGAAGGAGTGGTACCAGGGGCTGTTCTCAGGCTGCCCTTTAATGGACTAAGATTCAACAACGCTGCAACCTCAAACGATGCATCAACATGGAGGCTGGGAGGCAGTGCTCCCAGTGGGGGCCCCAGGTGACATGTGGGTGAGCCCTGTGGGCTTCTCCTTCAAGGAAAGCCCGCCTCCTCCCCAGGCCCCCGGCACAAGGTGCAGCGAGGGGGAGGGGGCACAAGAATCTGGGCACATGGCAGCCCAGGCGGGGGCACCAAGGACTAGCGTCAGTCAGCAGCCAGACCCCTGCAAGTGGGCCACAGGCAACACCTCGGGGGGTGCCGCTGGAGCAGATGAGAGGCCCAGGAGTCCGAGGGTGGGGGGTGGGCAAGGTGGGGGTGCGCAGACCATCCTGGAGGTGGAGGTTGCTCTTACATGTTGGTGCTCATCCGGGACTGGCTGTTGGCCGGTGTCAGCTCCCCTTGGCTCCCTTCCCGGGGAGGGGACTGCAGTGGAAACAAGGCTCAGACCAGGAGGGTGTGTGTACCCACCCCATCCCTCCAGTCCCAGGGCTGTCCCTGCCCACACCTTGACGTGGATCTGGTTGCGCAGAACGGCCGCCCGCAGGATCATGGCTTTGGCACGGCGCTGGAACTCCTTGCCCATCAGCAGAGACTTCTCAAAGGTGGTGCTGCGTTGATCTACGTCCCGGGCATACAGGATCTGTGGAGGTGCAAGCTTCAGTGGGGCCCAAGGTCCCTCTCCCGCACCCCACGGCCCTGAGTCCAGCCACCTTGCTGTGGGAATCGATGCGGGCGTTGATGAGCCCCTCCAGGATGAGCTGCGTCAGCTCGTCCTCCAGCGCCGCCACTGTGGTATTGAAGGCTGTGGCCATCTTGCGCATGTCAGCTGACACGTAGGGGCTGAAATACTGCAGAGCAGAGGGGACTGAGTTACTCAAAGACGCCTTTATAGCGCCCTGCCTCGGCCTCAGCCTCCACCAGAATGCTTACCTGAATGAGGGCCCGGTTGCGAATCTGTGTGTACAGGGTCCTGACGTGGGGAGCCAGGTACATGTCTAGCAGCAAGTTGTCCTGGCGAGGACAGCCAGTCAGGGACAGCTTGCCCCAGGCCTTCTGAACTTACCCACCCTTCCAGCCAGGCCAGGCCCCTCACCTTCATCTCATCCAGCATCTTCAGGCATGAGGCATACTTGGACTCGTAGAATTTGAAGATGATGTCCCGAACCTGTGGCTCCAGCTCCAAGAACAACTTGAAGGAGCTGCAGATGCCAGATTCCTCAGAGCTGGCCCTGCCCACCCATCCGCCCTGGAGGCGGCCAGGGGCACAGGAGCAGAGCTGCAGGGCCCAGCACCCCACCCTCCACCCACCCCACCCTCCACCCACCTGCTAGAGATGACGTTGCGCTGCAGCTCCTGCCGGTCAAAGGTGGCCAAGGCGCACAGGCCGCCGTACACAGCCACGTTGCTGGGGGAGAGCAGCTGAGGAGCAAGGGAGGTGATCAGAGACTGGGGGTCAACGGCAGGCAGCACAGAAGTCTGGGCCAGGCCCACCCTATCTCACCCATCGCCCCCTCAGAGTGCCTAGGACCTCATGAGGACGAGCCCCCAACAAAGAGCCCAACTCTTGAGCCCTCAGCCTGCTTCCCAAGTCCCATTGAGGTCTCCTCCCCAGAGACCTCACGTCCCTCACCTCAGGGAAGTCGCAGTGGTCGAAGGAAGCCAGCAGAAAGCACTTGGCCGCCTGCTTGTACTTGCGTGCTGCCAACTCAGCCAGGCCTGGGGGCGGCAGGGGGGGAGGATGAAGCCCAGAGGAAGCTGCCTGTCAACAGGCGCACCTGGGACAGAAATGCTGGCGAGGGAGAGGTAACCTCATCGGCCAGCATCAGCAGCTTTCTGGGAGAGCCAGGCACCCAAGGAGGCCGAGCACCTGCTGTTACTACTACAAAGGGCACCCGAGCTGTTCAGCTGACAGGGTGGGAATGGGATGAAGGTGGGGATGGAAGTGGGGGTAACCAGCCAGGACGGCAGCTATCAGAAGGCAATGCCTCTACCCCCAACCACGGGTTCCTACCTCCTGACCTCCCTAAGAGGGACATGAGTCAGGCAAGTGTCTGGTGCATGCAGCACAGGTTTGGGGCTTGTGCGTTTCCTGGGCTGGGGTCAGCTGGGGTGCCCTCCTGCCCCTATGCCCCGGGGTCCTCACCTGCTGCACATTTGAGCTTGGTGAGGATAGCCTGAGTCTGGGTGTCACGCTCCCCACGCTGCTGCAGGAGAAGGTGGCACAAGTGAGCAACACATGCCCTCCATACCCTCAACTCCCAGGCGCCCGGCTCCAGCCTAAGAGGAGCAGAGGCAGACTCCAGGAAGACAGGGCCCACCAAGGTCAGTAGTGGTCAGGGCTCCTGGATCAGGGTTTGAGGGGCGGAGAGCTATCTTTTTACCTCAGCGATTTCCGGGGTGGACTCTGCCTTGCTGACGTAGCTCAGCACATGAGACCAATTCTGCAAGTAGACGCTGACCTGGCAGGCAGGTGGGATGCACTCAGCCTGGGCGCCCCCTCCTGGTCCACTGGCATTGCTGCCCTGTGGCCACCCACCCTGGGCCCACCTTGATGACATTGAGGCACATGTTAATGACATGCTTGGCGCTGGTGCAATAGTCCCGGGCCCGGGAGTAACACTTGAGGGCGTTGCTGAGATCCCCACAGTCCAGATAGTGGTCACCCAGGTCATCATGTCCACGCCTGTGGGTCCGGGCACAAGTGGTCACTGGCTGGGCCATAGGACTGGCTGTCCAACCCCCGACTCCAAGGACACACCTGAAGCTCTCTTGATGAAGCCCATCCCTCAGCCCCCTGGGCATACCTGATGCTCTCCTTGATAGAATTGCCCTTGTAGTTCTTCAGATCTGTGTCCAACTTCTCCAGCTTCAGCAAGGCCTTCTTTCTCGTGGCCTCCACCCAAGCTGTGTCCAAGGGTGGGGGCTCCACGCCACTCTCAGGGATGGCATCAGGCGCATTCTGCAGCTCCCTGAGGGAGGACCTGGCCATCAGGGGCCCACGTGCAGGGGGGGCGGGTGCCTCCCAGCGGCCCTCACCCCCATCGGGAGAGCGCCCAGGTGGCACAGGGGCAGCTGTGACAGCAGGAGCCCGCAGCCTGGCGGGAAAGCCCAGCAAGAAATAAGTCACACAGCTATGCCGAGAAGCCAGAAGTTGCCGTCTCCACAGGCTCTGCCCAGTGTCAGAACTGCACACGCACACACACGCATGCAAGTGTGGAAAAAGCCTGAATACTCAGCAGGGAGAGTGAGAATCTCGCCCACTGAGCCGTTCCCCACCCCCTCCTGGCTTTTCAACAAGAAAGCCAGATCACTGTGTTCTGGAGCCAAATGCTGCAGGAGCACAAGAAAGGCCTCTGCCAGGGCTGGCCACACACTACACCCTGTCCCTGCCCCACCTTGCTGAGCCCTGGCCTCACCTGGCAGCCTCTGAGAGCTTGCGGTGGATCTCCTCGTACATGTCCACATTGAAAGTCCTCTGCACAAAGGACAGGGCCATCTTCAGGGCCTCCACTCGCAGCGGGGGGCAGTGGTCAGCAATGAACTGCAGTCGCTCGATACGCATCAGGCCGCTATAGCTGGCCGCATACTGCTCCAGATCCTGGGGGCAGAGGTAGATTGTGCAAGCTGGGACCCTGGACCCCAAGCCCCCGCCAGCGGGTCGGGAGCCGGGACACGTGGGCACCAAATCAACCACTGTCTGGGGTCTGAGGAAAGACCACTTAGGATGGGCCAGTGCAGGGGCCTGGAGTAAAGCTCTGCCCTGGGGGTGAATGGTCAGAGCCATGTGGGCAGCCAGTCACCAGGCTGAGCAATGAGGCAGGGCTTCCCAAGGTGGGCCGCAAAGAAGACCTGTCCTCGCAGTGAGACTTGACCTTCAGGGGGCCTGGCACAAGGTGCTTCTCCATGTGGGGGAAAAGCAGCTGCAGGGTCTGGAGGAGGCCAGCAACCCATTAAAAATGGGCAACTAGATATTTTAGTCCATTTGGTGGCAGAGTCAGACATGACTGAGCAACCGAACAACAACAAAGAAAGTCTAAACGTTTCTGAGTTAGAAAAAGATGTGGTCAGGGAGCCTAGCCTGGACTTCCCAGCAGGAGTGACACTCCAACCTGCCCCTTGACCCACCCCGGAGGAGAGCCTGTCAGACTCCATACCAGGGTCGGGTTCTCCACCACGTAGTTGACATCAGGGGCATTCTGCGGGTCCTCCTGGGGGTCCACGTCAATCTGCATGGGCTCCACGGCCCCCTGCAACACGGGCAGTCATCTTGGCACCTTGAGGAGGAGAAGCCCAGAGAGGGCGAGAGGCCCTCACTGTGCCCAGCTCAGCTCTGCCCGCCATCTCTCAGGCGGGCGGGATCCTGTCCCAAGACCCTCCCCACTGCCCACCAAGTCCAGCGCCGCCACACCAGGGATGGGGCTCCTGGCCAGACTGTTGGCTCAAGAGCTGAACGCTCGGCCGGACCATGATGGCCCATCTCTGGGGCGGGAACCAGACGCCGGAGGACCACTACCCAGGGACCCCAAGGGTCGCTACGCGCTCCCAGCCACCATTCTGACAGCAGCCTCCTCCAAGCCACGGGGAAGACACGGGCGGCCTCCACCCCGGCGCGGCCGAACAGCCGAAGCCGCAGCGCCGGGCGAGTCCCGCGGCTGAACCCGGCCGCAGTCGCGGCCGGGAGACGGGAGTGGGGCACCTGGGCGCCCTGCGCGGCCCGACGGGCGGGCGGGCGGGCTGGTCCCGGCCCCTGTCCTGGAAGGTACCTCATAAAGCAGCGTACAGGCCGACAGGCTGGCGCTCAGGCTGAAGTCCCCGGCCGTGCCCGGCAGGAAGAGCTCTGACCTACCGCTGGGAGGGGTGCAGTGCACATCTGCCACTGACGACGCGGCCTCGCGGGGGGCCGGGCCACCCCGCATTCTGTCCTGACTCTCTGCACCCCCCGACCCTGACACAGAGCTGGCTGGCTGCTGAAGGAGAGAGAGCGTTAGCGCGCCGGGCCTGCCGGGGCCGACGGGCGGGACGCTGCGGCCGGAGCCCGGGCGCGAGAAGGACGCCGCGCGAGGGGCGCGCACCGCCGGCCCCGCTCCGGCCCGGCGGCGGGGGCGCGGAGGGGCCGCCGGCCGCGGCTCGTTACCTGCAAGTTAAACACCTGAACCGGCAGCGGCATCTTCGCCCACCCCGCCGCGGCGCACCGTCCACTTCCGGGGCAGCGAGGCCGCGACTTCCGGGTCGCAGTGTGGGCGGGGCAGCCCTTAAAGGGGCCGCGGCGCGCCTGGCCGGGCGGTGCCCGCGGGTCCCGCGGCCGCATGAGCCGCGCGCGGGGGGCGCTTTGCCGGGCCTGCCTCGCGCTGGCTGCGGCCCTGGGTGCGCTGCTGCTTTTGCCGTTGCCGCTGCCCCGCGCGCCTGCGCCCGCGCCAGCCCCGACTCGGGCCTTGGCCCCCGGCTCCGGCCCCCGCGCGCCCCCTGCCCGGCCCGCCACCGCCCCCCGCCTGCGGCCGGACGACGTCTTCATCGCGGTCAAGACCACCCGAAAAAACCACGGGCCGCGCCTGGGGCTACTGCTACGCACTTGGATCTCCCGGGCCCGACAGCTGGTGGGTCCGCCCGGGGACCCCGCCGACTCCGGAACCCCCGCTGACTCGGGACACCCCCACCCCCAACCCAGCCCCCGCCTCTGGCAAACTCGCACGCCCTGAGATCCCCGCTCCTTCATCCTCAAACTTGCATCCTGCCCTGGACCCCACCCAGGATCCACCCCAAGACCCCCTACCCACAGATGTGTCCCCAGCATGGCTGTCAGGCCCCAGGCCTGAGAATGCAGGGACCCAGGACCCCCAGTGCCTACCCTCTCCTGCCCCTTCTCAAGCTCTAGTCTTGAGTGGGTTCTCCCAGCTTCTGGGCTGAGACCCCAGAAACGCCTCCAGCGAGAGCAAGCCTGGCCCTAGCAGCCCTGGGGATGCTGCAGGTAGAGGAGGCTGTCCCTGGTTCACCACCCTCCCTTCTCCTGGATCCCCAAGCCCAGGCTCACCTGTCCAGCTTCATTCCCCCTTGCTCACCAGGCCAAGGCCCTGCCAGGCCCAGAGTCCCTGGGGTGGGGGGCTGCCCCTTGAAACCTCACAGGCCATCTCTCTGCAGACGTTTATCTTTACCGACGGGGACGACCCTGAACTACAGCTCCAGGGAGGTGAGTGCCCTCCCCAGCCCAACCTGGCTGCCGTGTCTGAGGGGTCTTGGTCTAGTGCCATGCAGCCCCCTGCTGTGTACACAGGTCCAGAGGAGTTAAGGCACCTGCTTAGGGTCATACAGCTGATAGAGAACAGAGCCTGGCATCCAGGGTCCACCCTTCCAGCCATGCTCTGGTCACTGGCTGACTTCCCAGGGCCTCTGGCTGGAGCCACGTCCCCTGAAGAAGGGCCAGCAGGGAACCATGCCTTCCAGGCCTGCCCTGATGGGGATGGTCCAGCCTCTCAGTCCTGTTTCCCAGTGGGTTTGCTTTCATGGGATTGCAAGTGGTTGTCATCTGCCTGGACCTCGGATGGCGGCAACAGGGTCAACTGAGTGAGGCCAAGACAGGACTACCATTGGGTCTGACTTCACAGTCTTGAACAGGACAGGCCTCGTGCTGGCCAGCCAGCAGCATTTAGCCCAACTTTGGTGGGGTGGGCTGGCAGCAGGTCTCACCCCGGCTCTCATGCTTCCATTTCTCCAATGGGCAGGTGGCCACGTCATCAACACCAACTGCTCCGCCGTGCATACCCGCCAGGCTCTGTGCTGCAAGATGTCAGTGGAATACGACAAGTTTATCGAGTCTGGACGCAAGTATGTGGTGGCCCAGGGCCAAGGGAGGCTGGTCCCCAACTTGGGTCAGGGGCTCCCCTGCTCCCACCCTCTGGGCCCAGCCTGGCTCCAGATTTCTACACGTTCCCAGGTGGTTCTGCCATGTGGATGATGACAATTATGTGAACCCCAAAGGCCTGCTGCAGCTGCTGTCCACCTTCTCACCTAGCCAGGACATCTACCTGGGGCGGCCCAGCCTGGACCACCCCATCGAGGCTACTGAGAGGATCCAGGGAGGTGGAACCGTGAGTGCTGGGGCGAAGTGGGCAGGGGCAGCTGAGAGTATGGAGACCCCAGCAAGGAAGGGCTGGGACTGATGCCCAGTCCACCCAGAGGCGGTGTTTTGGTAACTGGGGCAAGTCAGGAAGGGCTGGAGCCAGAGGCACCTAAGTTTTAGAAGCCCTTGTCCTCTTGTCCCTTTAGAAGCTTCTGCCCCTGAGCCTGGGAGCAGTTAAGGGACAGCTTAAGGATGATCCTCAGGGTGTCCAGATGAAGAGTTAGGGTGACTAACCCTGACTAGTGGCTCCCTCCTTTTCAGGTGACAACGGTCAAGTTCTGGTTCGCTACTGGTGGGGCCGGGTTCTGCCTGAGCAGAGGCCTTGCTCTCAAGATGAGCCCATGGGCCAGGTGACGGAGGCGTGGTGGGAGGGAAGCAGGTGCTGGCTGCTGTGGGTGGGGGGTTGGGGTTCCCCAAGGCTGGAGAGGCACTGACCTGTTCCCCCCTCCGCTCCCCAGCCTGGGTGGCTTCATGAGCACAGCCGAGCGGGTGCGGCTGCCAGACGACTGCACGGTGGGCTACATCGTGGAGGGGCTGCTGGGCGCTCGCCTGCTGCACAGCTCACTGTTCCACTCCCACCTGGAGAACCTACAGAAGCTGCCACCCGACACCCTGCTCCAGCAGGTAGGCCGGCTGGGCCCCTGCTGCGTCCATGGCCGTCCCTGCATGGGGGCCCTGCCCCCCTGGCCCCCCCCCCAGCTGAGCAAGGGCTTAGGGAGGGATTCTGGCGAGACAACTGTGGGTCCCAGCATGGCAGCAAAGTTTCGTGGACCCCGAATCCAGGCTGCTGGGACCCGGAGTCCCAGCCGTGGGGGATCCCCAGGCTCACATGAGGGCCTGTTGTAAAGAACAGCTGCTGTACCTTCCCAGGGGGCGGCCCTGGGCAGCAGGGCTGGGGACAGTGGTCTGGGCGTGACCAGTGTTATAGACCTGGCCCAGGCAGGGGGTCCAGGCCCTCTCGCCCCTACACTTGTGCCAGCGGCCTCCCCCACGTGTCTGCTGTGCTGGCCATGCCTCTCAGCCCCCATCAGGCCCCATCACCTTTCCGTGGTGTTCCTGAGCTTGCCCTAAGAATGCTGACTCCTGGCGGGGCACTGGGGACGCTGGAATCCAGGAGGCCAAGCAGCGTCTCTGCTGGAGAACAAGGTAGGAGGCGCCGGCCCTGAGAGTGACTCTGCTTCCTCTCCTCTCCCAGGTCACTTTGAGCTATGGGGGACCCGAGAACCCTCATAACGTGGTGAATGTGGCTGGGGGCTTCAGCCTGCAGCAGGATCCCACGCGGTGAGCGGGCGGTGGGAAGGAGTGCTGGGGCCAGCCCACCCCTCCAGCAGCCTGACCCCCGCTTCCCTCCCAGGTTTAAGTCCATCCACTGCCTTCTCTACCCGGACACGGACTGGTGTCCTGTGCAGAAGCAGAGCGACCTCGCTCCTCGGTGATCCCCGACCCAAAAGCCTGGCTCTGCCCCAGGTGCAAGTGTGCGAACAGTGCTGGAACAGTGCTGCCCCCTCCTGGGTTCAGTTGGCTACTCCAGGCGGCGACAGCCGGGCCCTCATCCAGGGAGATAACGGGCGCCCAGCAGGCGCTCCAGCTGACCGGCAGGCCTCCCCACAGCCCCGGGCGGGCCCGGGTGAGCTGGCACTGTGGGAGAGGAGGACAGTGCTGGGGGCCTGGGACGGGGCTGGCATCTGCCTCCCCGGACTCCATCCTGTTCCCCTCACCTGCTGGAGAGAGGATTCTCAGCCAGGGTCGGGTGTGAGATGCTGCCCCCTAGAGGTGACTGTCGGACACCTTACTTGCTGTTCTCTTGGGATGCCACCCTTCCCACACCAGGTCTGGAGCCCAGCCAGGGCCTCTGCCTCCATGGGGAACTGCCCACAAGGGCGCAGACCCTCTGGACAGCTGTGCTCTTGGGTGCAGCTTAATCCTGGCCAGGTTGTCTCCATTCAGAGGCCACCTTCTCGGGGTCTCTTGGCCGAGAGGTCCTTCCTGAGGGACCTCGAAGACACTTTTCCTCCACTCTGACTCTGCTCAGTACTTTCCATCCTTCCCCCCCTCCCGGGGGCTGCAAGTCCATGAAACAGCAGGAGCCTCTTGTTTGGGGCCCTCTCTGCAGTGAGACGTCCCCATCCCACCAGTCGACCCACATTGACCTTGACAGTGCCTTTCCATAGGAGGAGGAAACAGAACAAGGGGAGCCAGCACCTGCCTTCTGGTCTCTCGCGCTGCTATTGCAACAAGTGAATAAAAGCTTGATTGTTACTCTCTGTTGGTCATTGTGTTAATTAACCAGTGATACCTGGCAGCTCAGCTTCAGGAAGGGCCACACAGCATCCAGCTCCTTCCCACGAAGGCACTGCCCCGAGACTAGCTCCCTCCCAGGCAGATCTGTGTTCCGTACAGCCTTGCTGGCCCAGCTGAGCCTAAAGCTGCCCACTGGACTCTTCAGTGTGAGCTGAAGAGTATATGGGTTGCGGAGGTGGTGTTCCTGCAGGGAATGATGCAATCAAGACAGACCTTGCTCCAGAAGGCAGACTGCCTGTTAAGACTTGCTTTTTTAGCATACTGTGGAACTAGAGTGTGTGTGTGCGCCAGCATGCACAGAAGCGTACGTTGAGTTCATGTGCCTCTGTCCGTGGGTGTCCACACATGTGCTTCCATATATCTGTGAATTGCTGTGTAAATGTATGCATGTGGGTATGAATGCACATAGCTATGTACATATGGGCAGGTGTGTGTGTATGTGCATAGGGCAGGCCAGCGACTCCCGGTAAGCAGGTTGGAGTCAGCATGCACTGGTGGTCAGGCCGAGAGAGGTTCCTTGAAGAGGGGTATACGGCAGATCACCAGGAAGTGTCCATGTGCAGCAGCCACCCCCCGCCCCATTGTGTTCCCAGATGTGGAATATGTAACAGCCCTCAAGACCTAGACACGCACTGAGCCCCTCAGACCACTGGGCATCCACAGATCACAGAACCAGGATAGCATCAGTTGGACCAAAATATCCCTCCTCTGGCTGGAGCCACCTCAGGCCTGGATCTCTGGGCCAGAGCCACCTCAAAGGTACAGACTCCTCTCTTACCGGGTCCAGAGGAACAGTCACCCCCAAGCCGCTGAACCACCTCCAAGGGGTGGTGGGACTAGTGGGCACCCCCAGGCTGCAGCATGGTCTGCCAGAATGGGTGGACCATGTATTGTTCAGAGAGAAAAAAGCCTCGAAAACACACAAAAATGTTTACATGTGATTGTTTCTGAAAAAAACTACAAAATTGGTAAAAACGTTTTTTTCCTCTTCCTTTGTTGTTCAGTTGCTCAGTCGTGTCCAACTCTTTTTGTGACCTCATGGACTGCAGCATGCCAGGTTCCCCTGTCCTTCACTATCTCCCAAAGTGTGCTCAGATTCACACCCATCAAGTTGGTGATGCATCTGTTTCATCCTCTGCCACCCGCTTCTCCTTTTGCCTTCAATCTTTCCCAGCATCAGCGTCTTTTCCAATGAGTCAGCTGTTCGCATCAGGTGGCCAAAGTATTGGAACTTCAGCTTCAGCATCAGTCCTTCCAATAAATATTCAGGGTTGATTTCCTTGAGGGTTGACTTGTTTTCTCTTCCTACTTTTTGATATTTTACAAATACCAAAATATGTTGTATGATAGACATATATTATGTATAATCAGAAAAAGTTAAAATTTTTGTAATTAAGGTTCAGAATTAAATTGTGTGTACTTGACCCTCCATCTGACATTTTTTTGGATAACTGTTTACTAAGCATCAGTCCATCCCACATCACTGCATGCCAGAGGAATGATGATCTGCAAAATAAACCAGCTCTTGAGGCTGGAGAGAGCCGGTGTGTATGGGATGTAACCGCTGATGAGTATGAGCTTTCTTTGAAGTGAAGTGAAGTGAGTCGCTCAGTCCTGTCCAACTCTTTGCGACCCCATGGACTATACGGTCCATGAATTCTCCAGGCCAGAATACTGGAGTGGGTAGCTGTTCCCTCCTCCCAGGGATTTTCCCAACCCAGGGATCGAACCCAGGTCTACCTATATTGCAGGTGGATTCTTTTTTTTTTTGCAGGTGGATTCTTTACCAGCTGAGCCACAAGGGAAGCCCTGAGCTTCCATTGAAAAGAGTCAATCCTCATTATACTCCATGTTTCAAATTCACCCACATAATAAAACTTATTTCTAACCCTCAAATCAATACTTACTTTCCTGGTCATTCTCAGACAAACAGTGGTGAAAATTTTGAGTCATCAGATGTGTGCGTCCCCTGCTGAGGTTGAACTAGGTGAGACTCCACCCCAGAGATACCCAGAGGATGAAGACAGCAGAGGGCAGTGCAGAGTAAAGCAAGAAACTCAATGGGAACTAACTTCCTTCTAGAATTAGATTTTGGTGACAGTTACATAATTTTGTGAATGTAATAACAACAAAAAAACTCTAGTGAATTATATACTTCAAAACTGTACGCTTTTTGATATGAGTGATATCTCAATAAAAATGTTATTTAAAATGTAAGCCAAAATGAAATTAAAAATTGAAATAGTCCTATATTTATTACATAATTTGAATTTAACAAAAATATTCCCATAAAAAAATCTCCAGGATCAGATGGTTTCATTGGTGAATTTTATCAAACATTTGGGGGAGGAATATCATCAATCTTAGGATCTTCCAGAAAATAGATGAGAACAGTTCCCAGATCATTTCATGAGGCCAGCATTACTCTGGTACCAAAATCAGACAAACACATTACCAAAAAAATTGACCAGTTGAATCTAAATTTTACATGAGGGACTTCCCCTAGTGGTCCAGTGGCTAAGACTCTGCACTCCTAAGGCAGGGAGCCTGGGGTTCCATCCCTGATTAGGGAAATAGATCCTGCATGCTGCAAAGAAGATCAAAGACCCTACAAGCCACAGCTAAGACCAAGCTCAGCCAAATAAATTATTTTTTTTTTCAAAAGCAAATTTGAAAAAGAACAAAGTTGAAGGATTTACACAGCCTGATGTCAAGACCTACTATCAGACGTTGATGAAAAATTAATCTGTTGATCTATGAAAGAAACGAAAAATTTTATTTGAGCCAAATTTGAGGATTATAAGCCAGGAAGAGCATCTCAGAAAGCTCTGAGAACCATCTGTTAGATGTCAAGGCACAGTTCTATAAGTTTTTTGAGACAGAGGGCCATACATCAAATGACATATTTTTAAAATACTTACTAACTAGCCAATTTATTTGGCTGCGTTGGGCCTTAGTTGCAGAATGCAGAATCTTCCTTGTGGCACAGAGGCTTTCTGGTCCTGCCTCTTGGGCACAGTAGTTTCAGTGCTCTGACTTAGTTTCTCCACGGCATGTGGGATCTTAGTTCCCTGAGGGAGCAAACCCGTGGCACTTCCATTGCAAGGTGGATTCTTAACCACTGCACCACCAGAAGTTCAGTCACTAAGTCATGTCTGACTCTTGCGACCCCATAGACTCCGTAGCCCACCAGACTCCTCTGTCCGTGGCATTTTCTAGGCAAGAATACTGGAGTGGGTTGCCATTTCCTTCTCCAAAGGATCTTCCCAATCCAGGGATCAAACCCAGGTCTCCTGCGCTGCAGGCAGATTCTTTACCGACTGAACCGCACCACCAGGGAAGACCCCAAATGACGGAAGATTGACAGTTTACATGATCCAGATCTAAGTGTCATGCTAGTAAGTCACGTGACCCCATACAAGATGAAGAAGAATGCTGTCTCTTCAGGAGTTGTCTAGTTGATGCTGGGAGAATGTTGCTCTTTATAGTTGAACTGGTATTCCTGCTGATGGGGGAGGTTTGGTTGATGCATAACGCAGACACACAATGCACAGTGAGGGGAGAATGTAGGCCAAAGGGCAGAGAAGATTTCTTGTTTAAATATCTCATCTTAAAAAATAAATAAATAAATAAATATCACATCTTGCCATAAAAATATGACTTCTTTTTCACAAAGCTACAGTATGAAGACTGTGGTGCTGGCACTGGGACCAACAGATGGATCCACGGGACATGCAGCAGAACCCAGTCACAGATACACGCTTCTACCATCGTAAGTGTTCCCAACAGAGTCATCAGAGCAATTTAAGGGGAAAAGTCTTTTCAGCAAATGGTGCCAGAATTAGTTTACTAATTAATTTTTTATAATTCAAAAAAAAAAGCCAACTTGGAGAAAGTACTAGTCAGGACGAGCTAGGCTGTGCTGCAGAAACCACTAAGCCCCGTTAGTAAATTTGTCTGTATCACACTGTGATATGCACGGGTGGCTCTCTTCTAATTGGTGAGTCAGGAACTCAGGCTGCTTCTATCTTCAGGCCCCAGCATCTTGTAGTTTAAGTCCCCCTTAGATTGTCCAGGTGAAATGGAGGAGAAAGTGGAATGAAGGCACACCAGATCCACACCACCTGAGCCCAAAAGTGACATTAATTTCCCACATTTCACTGGCTGAAAGAAATCACAGGGCCACCATAACAGCCAGGGAAGCTGGAACATAGAAAAAGACCCATGGGTCTGCTGATCTCTGCGGCATTGATGTTACAGAAATGTATGACCAACCTAGACAGCATATTAAGAAGCAGAGACATTACGTTGCCAACATTGGTCCGTCTAGTCAAAGCTATGGTTTTTCTAGTAGTCATGTATGGATGTGATGGTTAGACTATAAAGAAAGCTGAATGCTGAAGAATTGATGCATTTGAACTTTGGTGTTGGAGAAGACTCTTGAGAGTCCTTTGGACTGCAAGGAGATCCAACCAGTCCATCCTAAAGGAAATCAGTCTTGAATATTCATTGGAAGGACAGATGCTGAAGCTGAAACTCCAATACTTTGGCCACCTGATGTGAAGAACTGACTCCTTGGAAAAGACCCTGATGCTGGGAAAGATTGAGGGCAGGAGGAGAAGGGGACAACAGAGGATGAGATGGTTGGATGGCATCACGGACTTGATGGGCGTGAGTTTGAACAAGCTCCGGGAGTTGGTGATGGACAGGGAAGCCTGGTGTGCTGCAGTCCATGGGGTCGCAAAGAGTCAGACACAACTGAGCGACTGAACTGAACCTAATGCAAGTTCATGTGCCTGATGCACAGTGAAACCAAACATACCGAAATGCTTGAGTCTGGAGCAAAGAAAGATTGATGGCAGGGCCAAGCAAGGAAAAAGGGTGGCTCACGCTCAGAAAAACCCTGAACTCCCTGATGGTTTTCCAAGAGAAGTTTTTAATAGGTAAAATTTGGGGCAAAGACTGAAGGGATGTGACTTTCTTCTAATTGGTGGGTGGTGAGGTAGCAGGGCGGTGCTCCAGGAATCTTGGCTCAGCCTGAAGTTACCATCCTCGACCTGGGTGGGGGTCTTAGTTTCTGCAGAAGAGCCCAAAATGTTGTTATGTGTATTCCTAGAGGAGAAACCAGGACCCTGCCCCACGACTACACTATTGTTTCTTGACTGCTCCTCTGCCGGCATCCCCTCCCTGCCTTAACAACTGTTTGAATCAGCATTTTGGGACTCAGGGATACCAGGCCAAGGAGGCTGAATGCAGTCTATTTCCTACAAACAAGAAACAGGGAAGAGGGAAAGGATTTGTACCTGGGAGGGCCCCACAGGGTCCTACTCTGTTTGACCAAGTGAACTGAGGGAAAGAAACTGGGTCTCTGATGTTGCTTGTTGCTTGTGCCACATTCTCGTTGTGCACTTGTTTTTATGAGAGAAATATTTCAGCCAGTGTCAATCACCTTGTTTGCAGCTAGAACCACTATAACTCATATGGAATGTGAAACACTGTCCATAAATGTAAATTGTTTTTGAAAGGAGTACTAAGGGGAGACACAGCTTTCCAGGTGGCCCTAGTGGTAAAGAACCCACCGGCCAATGCAGGAGACATAAGAGATATGGGTTCAATCCCGGGGTGTGGATGATCCCCTGGAGGAGGGCCTGGCAACCCAGTCCAGTATTCTTGCCTGGAGAATCCCATGGACAGAGGAGCATAGTGGGCTACGGTCCATAGGGTTGCACAGAGTCGGACACGACTGAAGCAACTTAGCACACACACTAAGGGGAAGAAGAAAAATTAAATAAAACAGATGTTGGGCTGTATCCCAAAGGTGTAAGGGCTGTGCTTGCCCAGCTTCAAGACAGAAGAGCCCAGAGTCAACAACAGAGCCATCAGTGGTTTAACGGATTGGGGAATTTCCAGGTCTGGAGTAACACCCTACCATGTGCAGCTGACAGAGAGCAGGAAATGGTGGCAGTCTTCTCTCCTGGGGGCTGGGGGGGACAGGGAAGATTGCCAGTTATAGGGGAATTGACAACAGATGGGCTCATTAGTTACCAGGGAAACCAGTAACGGGGCATGCCCCTCACCAATCCTTTAGTAGGAACAATCACTAGCTGAGGCCTGGGGCAAGTATGTAGGAAGGTCAGTATTGTGTTAGGTTATACATGAAGCAGGCACTGGTAGGAAAGGGGATGCACAGAAAGCGAGAGAACAGTCATCTTGAGTGGCCTGACCATACAGGAGGAATATAAAAAATAGAGAAGATATGGAAGGTAAGCCCCTCAGCTTGAGAGGGTGGCTCTGAGTCCAAGCTTGAACTGCTTGCTGCACAACAGGCCAGTAAATTGAGAGTAAGAATCAGTAACTTTTTTCAGAAAGCCAACAGACTGAGAAGACAGTGGGCTATCGTCCCAAAGAATCATCTTCCCAGAGTTAGAATTCAAGCTTCTTAAACTAAAAGGGGAGGGGGAAAGTTCTGGTTCTGGCCAGACTCTGGAGGGGATGTGTTAATTTCTTCCTGCCTACAACCATTCACAGTTGGGCCTAGTTGGGATATTTCCCGAGAGTTACACAAAAGTATTTTAGCTTCATGCTCTTTACCTGGGAGGCAGGGTTCCCAGAGATAGGCCATTACGTGTAATTTAGTTAATAGACAATATCCCTTAGGTAATTAACTTGTCAAAGGATACAGGCTCTTCCCTATTATAGCTCCTGGGTGCTGCACACAGTTATAGGGGAAAGTCATTATTTTAATGTCTTTTAAGAGAAAGAGGGAGAAACATTTGCACTTTGAAAAATCAGCAAGGGCAGAAGATCCTTTGGAACTGTTACCAAGTTTAAGCTCACTCTGCTCACCGCACAACAGGTCAATGAATCTACAGATGAGGTGTTGAGACAAGGAATATGACTTTATTCAGAAAGCCAGCAGGCTGAGAAGACAGCAGACTAATGTCTCAAAACAACCATCTTGTCAGGACCTGGATGTCAGGTTCTTTTATAGAATAGAGAGGAGGAGGAAGTGAGGAAGTAAAGTAAAAAGGCCATTAATCTAGCAAATGTCTCCTGGAATGGCCAACTTCGGGGAGGGCATCTATTAATTTCTTCTTTCTGCAGCCATTCAGAGATAGGCGAGGTTAGATTGTCTCTGTGAACTGAACAAAGGCACTTTAGTTTAACAGTCAGGCAGAGTGGCAGGGTTCCCTAAGGAAGGCCATTATGTATGATTATGATAACAAAAGCAATGAAAAGCTAAGGGTAAAGTCTAAGTCAGCTACAAATAGCTGAGGAAATAAGAGAAGAGAAAGGCAAAGAAGACAGGGAAAGATAAACCCAACAGAATGAAGAGTTCCAGAGAATAAGAAGGAGAGATAAGAAAGCCTACTTAAATGAACAAGGCAAAGAAACAGAGGAAAACAACAAAATGGGAAAGACTAGAGACATCTTCAAGAAAATTGGAGAAAACAAGAACATTTCATACAATGATGGGCACAATAAGGGACAGAAATTATAAGGACCTAACAGAAGCAGAGGAGATTAAAAAGAGGTGGCAAGGATACACGGAAGAACTGTACAAAAAAAGGTATAACCACGGTGGTCTGGTCACTCCCCTGGAGCCAGACATCCTGGAGTGAGGTCAAATAGGCCTTAGGAAGCATTACTAAGAACAAAGATAGTGGAGGTGATAATTCAGAATTAGCTCAGAATTCCAGCTGAGCTATTTAAAATCCTAAAAGATAATGCTGTTAAAGTGCTGCACTCAATATGTCAGCAAATTTGGAAAACTTAGCAGTGGCCACAGGGCTGGAAAAGGTCAGTTTTTATTCCAATCCCAAAAAAAAGCAATACCAAAAAATGTTCAAACTGTTAGGAGAAGCACACTGACTGAAACCTCCCACCATGGCCAGGCACCATAGTAACCATTTGCATGAGTTGTTTTAGAACAGGAGGTCCTGGTAAGAAACATGGAACTAACAAGCCACCACCAACAGGAAGAGTTCGGGAAAGGTCAAAAGGAGATACCACATGTTCGACCACCTCCCAGAATCCTCCTCTCTGGCATCCATCTTGGCTGAACAAGGTGTTCACCACCAGGAAGGACTCTGAGTCAGAATGATTGGCTAAAGACAACCAGGAAACTAATCCCATCACCATAAAACCCAAGACTGCTAGCCATGTAGCAGAGCTATTCTCCTGGGCTCCCTGACCCTCCTGCTCTCCACCCGGGTGCCCTTTCCCGATAAAATCTTGCTTTGTCAGCACATGTGTCTCCTCAGACAATTCATTTCCGAGTGTTAGACAAGAACCCAGTTTCGGGCCCTGGAAGGGGTCCCCCTTCCTGCAACAAAACTACTGCACAAATGCACTCATTTCACATACCAGCAAGGTTATGCTCAAAATCCTTCAAGCTAGGCTTCAGCAGTGTGATCTGAGAACTTCCAGATATACAAACTGGGTTTTGAAGAGGCAGAGGAACCAGAGATCAAATTGTCAACATTCGTTGGATCATGGAGAAAGCAAGGAAATTACAGAAAAACATCTACTTTTGTTTCATTGACTACACTAAAACTTTGACTGCATGGATCACAACAAACTGGGAAATTCTTAAAGAGATGGGAATACCAGACCACCTTACCTGTCTCCTGAGAAACCTGTATGTGGGTCAAGATGCAACTGTTAGAACAAGACATGAAATGACGGATTGGTTCAAAATTGGGGAAAGAGTGTGACAAGGCTGTATATGATCACCCTGCTTATTTAAACTCTATCCAGAATACATCATATGAAATGCTGGGCTGGATGAATCACAAGCTGGAATGAAGATTCCCGGGAGAAATGTCAACAACCTCAGATACACAGATGATACCACTCTAATGGCAGAAAGTGATGAGGAACTAAAGAGCCTCTTGATGAGAGTGAAAGAGAACAGTGACAAAGCTTGCTAGAAACTCAACATTCAAAAAACTAAGATTCTGGCATCCAGTCCCATCACTTCATGGCAAATAGGAGGGGGAAAGTGGAAGCAGTGACAGATTTTCTTTTTCTGGGCTCCAAAATCACTGTGGAAGTTGACTGCAACTGTGAAATTAAAAGATTGCTTGCTCCTTGGAAGGAAAGCTATGATTAACCTAGACAGTGTATTAAAAAGCAGAGACATCACTTTGCCCACCAACTTTCATCTAGTCAAAGCCATGGTTTTTCTGGTAGTCATATATGGATGTGAGAATTGGACCATAAAGAAGGCTGAGTGCCAAAGAATTGATGCTTTTGAATTGAGGTGCTAGAGAAGACTCTCAAGAGTTTCTTGGACTCTTCTTGGACAAGGAGATCAAACCAGTCAATCCTAAAACAAATCAACCCTGAATATTCATTGCAAGGGCTGATACTGAAGCTCTAATACTTTGACCACCTGGTGCAAAGAGCCAACTCATTGGAAAAGACCCTGATGCTGGGAAAGATTGAAGGCAAAAGGTGAAGGGGTGGCAGAGGATGAGACAGTTAGACAGTCTCACTGACCCCATGGACAAGAATTTGAACCAACTCCGGGAGATAGTGGAGGACAGAGGAGCCTGGCATGCTGCCATCCATGGGGTCACAAAGCGTTGGAGATGACTTAGTGACTGAACAACCACAATAACAAAGTCAAAGAAACAGTTTCAACACGGAGTCAAAATTGGCTCTAACAGAAGTTGGACAAACTGAAAGTTGTTGAGTCAGGGTGACCCTGCTCTCCATGTGGGCTGGGTTCCAAAATTCATCCCAAGCTATCGCTTCCATCTAATTTCACAGATCCATGGTGGGCACCAGGTTCACCCCACTACACCCCCATATCTAATCTCTGCACCAAAGGCTGGCTGCTAAGCCTGCACCAGAGTCAAGCAGCGCAACTTCTTCCCTCGCACTTGAGTTAGCATTCTGGTTCCACCTACCCCCAAGGCCACTTTCCCTTTCATTCATTGAATATATTTATAATAGCTACTTTAAAGTCTTGCTTGGTAAAGCCAGATCCGTTTTTAACTGGTTGCTTTCCCTCCCCCTCCCCCCGACTTTGAATAACATTTTCCTATTTCTTTTCATGGCTAGACAATTTTCACTGTATATGGGACATTGTGGATGACATGCCAGAGAGAGTCTGGATTTTGTTATTTTCCACTGACGTGTTCATGTTTGTTCTGGTAGATAGTTTAATTACTGAGCAATCACTATGTACTTGTCTGGGCTTGGTTCTGTGCTTCATTGGGATAATCTGTGGAAATTCTCTGGTGTTCCCAAGGGCCTCTAACTTCGTGGGATTCAGCCTCCAAATTCTTGTCTCCTCTGTGCATTTTATCAAGGTCTCGTGCCGGGAACCAACACACGAGACCCTACCCCTAAAAAGGCCATAGGGGAGAAAACCTGATGGGCAAGGCGAATCAGCTTTTCAGGGGTTTCGAAAAAGTCAGCTCATGAAACCCTACCCCTAACAAGGCCGTAAGGGAGAAAACCTAACAGGCAAGGCGAATCAGGTTTTCAGGGGTTTTCGAAAAGGCCAGCTCATGAGATCCCACCCATGGCAAGGTCACGAGGAGAAAGCCTGACAGGCAAGGCAGATCAGGTTTTCGGGGGTTTCAAAAAGCTGCCCCCGGCTCTCACCTTAAAGATGATGTGTGTCTTTCTGTTGCCTGCCTCAATGGACTACTCCCTAATTTCTCTGACACAGGCAGGAAGGCCCTCCCCGATCTCTTCCCAAATAAGAATCAATTTAGAACTTTAATCAATAAGTTTCCCAGGTGGTGGTATTTTATGAGATTATTCAGGGTGAAAGGAGTGTTTTAATTTAAACTCCTTTGCTGGTAGTTTGTTAGCCAAATGCATTTATGCCCTTGGTACTAATATGAATGATTGCTTATAATATCCTAATCATAAAATAGCATAAAGAACCTGATTATATAAAAGCCCTAATAGATATAGAGCCCTTTTAAGGGGTAAAGGAGTCCTATTAGAAACCATAAGAAAAATTATTCTATAGGTGGTTATTGGGTTGAGTTTTGCTTGCTGTGTTTTGCTTGCTGTATTTTTGCCTTTAATGTGCTAAGGTTGTGTTATAAAAACCATTGTTAATATAGTTAAAGATCTAGAGAAATAAGAACTTAGCCCTAGTGTGGTAACAATGAGATGGTTGTTAATTGTCAGCCAGGAGTACTAGGCAGAAGCTGCCTCACTGAAGCCGCAGAGTCTGTATGGGGTAAACTTCTTAGATAAACGCAACTGACAACTTTTGCAGAAAGATTAATTTTTGTATTAACAAGAATATAATTCTACTCTGTACTATTTCCCTATGACCCTGTTACCTTTCAGTTAAGGTCACCATAAAAACGGAAAATAGGTTTACAATCACCTGACCTGTATGAAATGTTAATAGCCTCAAGACCAGAAGATCATATGCTGAAAATTACTATAGAATTAGAAAGCAAAAAAATCCTGCTTTTCCTAAAAATCAAAATGATGTAATGCTTACAAGAGTAAGCATCTTGTACCTTGAAAACGTTCTGTGAAAGGGTGTAAAACCGGTTGTCAAAAAGTAAAACACAGACTTGGCCCTATCAAGGCTGGTCTCACGTGTCTTCTCTCTCTCTCGCCGATGCCGTTCATCCTGAGGGTACCCCCTGGATCCTGTCGAGGCTGGACCCCGGCAGTCTCGGGGATTAGGACTGGAGCAAGTTTACCTCAACTAGTCCTGAATCATAAGGATCAGACTTTGCAGGCCTCAGCTGGATTGCAGAGAGTGGACTAGTTGTTAAGAGCTGTGTTCACTCTGGTGGGGCCACAACTCCTGGGCCTCTGGCCCTGTATCACCCCTAGTAGCTTCACTCTACCCTTAATCTCTCTTGGGTCATCTCTCCCTGCATACACACAGCTCAGTCCTCAGCTATCAACTCAAGGAACTGGCACAGACCTCTGGGCACAGCCTTCTCTCTACTGCTGTGCCTTGAAGATTTCAGCTCCTCGAGCCCTGATCTGCTTCCTCTGTTCAGCAGGACCATGCATTCTGTTTGGACTCCAGTTTCCCGTCCCTCAGGGGAAGCGTTATCTGAGCTAGAGCATCTGAGGGTCTCATCTCAGGGGTTCCACCTTCCAGAGCTGGAGGTCTTGTGCTGCTTGTTATCTGTTTCCTGGGAATAACTCCTGGGCCTCTGATGTCAAGATTCCTGGTTATTTACAGCAGGAAGGCTAGTCTGGGTGCCAGTTACAACATCCCCACTGGAAGCAGATGTGTGTGCACGTATTTTTAGTTTATAGTGAGAAGAGTGTGTTGTATACCTCAGTCTGTTTTTTGACTTGTTCCTTAGCTCCCAGGGAGCAAGTTATAGCAGTTCCTGGGGAGCCAATTCCACAAGGAGGCACTAGCTGGTGGGAGGGTCTGGTGGAGCCTGGGGAGGCAGAAATGCAGCTAATCTGGGCTGCTTTCCAGGGACATCATCACCTTGAGGAAGGGGTCACCCTTTCCATGTCTGTGAGAGGCCAGGGTGTGGAGGGAGCAGACAGAACTGCTTAGGACGGAGTGATCTGAACTGCCATCGGAGAAAACCCTGGACTGGAGAGCAGGGTCTACAGCTCCGGGCTCACAGTACTTGGGACCCTGTGCCTCCAGGCTGGGGTCAACTCCCCCGTGAGCCACTGACTCCAGCAGAGTGTGGGGCCTCTGTTCCCTACGGTGGGGAAAGGGCCCACAGGAAAACTGTTTGCCCACAGAAAACTTGACAATCCCTCCCTAGCTCTGCGGCTCTCGCCACTCAGGCCTAATCACCCTGGGAAAAGCCACCCTGGCTGTTCCCAAAGGATCACCTTACTTCTGAAGCTGTCCTCTCCCAGGAGTATTTCCTTACCCAGAAGAACTTAGGACAGCTCTTAGCAAGGTGAAGGAGAGCAGGGCCTCTCCCAGTCTACACCCAGGCTACAATGCCATGATGTCATGGGCAGAAACTGCACGTAGGCCCTTTCCCATCAGAGAAGCTTCTGTGGGTCCTAGGAATTCAGGAGCCTCTGGGGAGTGGAATTCTTGCACAATAACCCCAGCACTTAAGCCTCCCTCTCATTTCTTCAAAACCCTGGTACTGAGCTGGGAACAAGTCAGCTTCCTGGAGGGCAAAGCCCCCAGAGAGGGGTTGGGGCTTGCAGGAGATGGCTGATGTGGGGTAGAATAGGGGCACATCCTGAGAAAGACTGAGACTCAGCAACCAGTGAGTCTTCCCCCATCCCGCCAGGGCTGGGCACGGCCCCACCACCCCTCCCTGCACATTCCCGTACCCTCTGGCTGTCCCCTCCGCCCCAACAACACAGGAAGGACTCATCCTTGGGGCTGAAGAAAAGAGTCACCAGGCTGACATGGGAAGGACCAGAAAGATCATGGTCCAACAGTGACATTCCAGTTGATTGAAGGAGGCCATAGGCACTGGCCTGAGGTCCACAAAGGAGGCCTTCAGGAAGCCCTTTCTGCGTGGTGTCTGTGGGCTTGAATGCCCCCTGCTCCCAAGAGGGTGCTTGCAGTAGGAAAGGCTTGGCCCTCAGCGCACAGACACTCCTAGAGGCAAGAGGCCCCTAGCTGGGCTCCTGGGGTGGCCTGAGCCCTGGATTCCACTCCTGGTGGCGAACACAGAGGCCTGCGCCTGGGATCTGACCTGGAGTGCTATGCCCCCTGCCTGATCAGCTTGGCACCTTGGCCCTTGCCAGCTGCTGGCCAGGCAAGGGCTGCCCAGAGAGCCAGAAGGACCAGTACAGTGTTCAGGAAAGTGGAGGGTCAGAAGCTCTTATTAGGTCCTTTCAATCCCCTCATAGTCCAGAAGAAAACAAAATATACCAATGAGATGGCCTCTTGTTTCTTTCCAGGAGGGTGAATATTTTCCAGCCCCCACCTATGGTGACTGCAGGACCGGATCTAACTCTCAGAATCCGGTGTGAATCTGGCCCAGCAGGATCCCCAGGACTCCTCACCACAGCCAATGTGCTATTAGTCATCCTTGCCCAAGATCCAGCCAGTGTGATGGGTTCCATCGAGTGCCAAGATTCTGTCCCCTCCTTAGTATGGCTGCCCGGTAGGAGGACCCTAAACGCAATGACAAAGGCTCAGCCCAGCACCAAGAATGAACCTGCTGGGACTTCCCTGGTGGTCTGGTGGCTAAGACTCTGCCCTCCCAGTGCAGGGGGCCTAGGTTCGAACCCTGGTCAGGGAACTAAATTCTACATGCCACAAATAAAGATTCTGCAGGCCGCAACAACCCCCACCCAAAAAAAAATATCCCGCGTGCCGAAACTAAGACCTGGCTCAAGCAAAATAAGTAATTTTTTTTCCCCTGAATGAAGAAGAACGAACTTGCTGACATTCAGGTCCTCTTCATCACACCGATGGGACAAATGTGTGCTTGTGTGTGTGTTCATGCGTGACTACAACTATGTGTGTCCATGTGACTACACATGTGACTTGCTGTGTGTGTGCCCATGTGCATGCCCAAGTGCATGTGCTCACACTTGCATGTGCCATGGGAACACACGGGAATCGTGAGAGGAACAATGACCTTCAGCCAGTGACCCGAACAGGTTTTCTGTCCCTCCCTTATGGTCACTCTTATGCACCCTTATGGTGCAGCTCTCAGCTGCACCAGCTTCTTGCTTCATCCAAGAAGGTTCCCTGTGCAGCCTCTTAACCTCCACTTAAGGGTTCATGCCCTGAGTCTTGGAGGCCACATTGTCAACAGTGCTCTCTTGAAAACAGTTCTATTGACAATAATAAAGCCACTTTCACCCGTCTTGGATGTGGGCCTAGCAGTGGAAGATTTCATCACTATTATTGGAACTCGTTTCCCTGCTCCTGTTTCTCCCCACCCACTCAACCTCAAGTTCCCTGTGCAGGTACAGGTCACGGCCCACGTTCTGTGTGGCTACCAGTTGGCTTCACCAGTTGTTTTAGAATATGTCTTTCATTCATTCGTTCACTCTGTAGACATGGGTTGAAAGAACACTCTCTTCCAAGTATTGGGGAAATGGTGATGGAGAAAGCACCCCTGCCTTCTGGGGGTTCAGGTGACTACAAGTGACAGAGCACAAGGAAAGGGGAAAGCCATCCCAGGAGTGCGGGAGCCCAGAGGGCTGACCCGTGAGGGAGCTGACACATGGGGGTGCCCAGAAGCCAGAAGGAGAAGACAGGCCAGCAGGGAGACTTGCAAGGTTAAGCAGGGCAGGCACTGGGCAATGAGCAGAGCTGACCTGGCCTTTGGGAGAGAGATAGGGATGCAGGCAGTCAAAAGGCTCCTCGTGGTAGAACCAGTGAGCCTGGTGCACCCCGGGTGAGGAGTGGAGGAGGAGGGGAAGGTCTGGAGCAAGTGAGGGCTTTAGGTCGAGAACTGGGCAGTGCCGGGGCCACAGCTGTGGCTCTGGGTGGGGTCAGGTGGCATAGAGGAGACACTGCAGCTCAGTGAGGAGTGACGGCTCAGTCTAAACAGCAAGAAGGCGCATTACCTGGATGGGGCATGGGAGAGTCCCACTCACCCATGACCCTGGCTACACCCGGGCACTATTTGGGAGAAAGTTTTGATTTCCACGTCCAGAGGATACAGTCCATCTCCCAGATGTGTAATTTTCTACGTGGCATCAAGTCCTGTCCAGCCTGGGCTGCAGGGTGGGGCCTGGCCTGCGGGGACTCCTTCCCTGACACCCTCGTCATGTGCCTTCTGCCCCTATTCTGTTGGGGGCCCAGCTCTCCCTGAGCCCCCTGTGGCCATTCTGCCTGGACCCTGGCCTTTCTCAGTGAGCACCCAAAGGCTGACCCTTTGGACCCTGGCCTTTCGCAGTGGGCACCCAAAGGCTGACCCTTTGAGAGGGCCCATTCCCCTCAGAGGTCTCCTGTCCTGGACCCTGCCCAGCCCGGACTTCAGCCCCACCCCCCTTCCCTGATCAAATATGCTGTATTTATAGTTCCAGTTTTTTGTTTTTGTTTTTAATAATTTATTTATTTTTATTTCTGGTTATGCTGGGTCTTCGTTGCTGCATAAGCTTTTTCTAGTTGTGACGAGCGGGGGCTTCTCTCTAGTTGCCGTGGCTTCTCTCACTGCAAAGCACAGAGCTCTGTGGGGCTCTTCTCTGTAGGTCAGAGCTTATGGCGGCAAAAACTGCCATCAAGTTAGGAGTGATGGGAATCCCAGGGTGGCAAGGGTCAAGGGGTAGCACTTAATAACAGAATAGCCAGTTTCACCAGCAGAAACAGGTTTATTCCAGAATAGCCAGAGGAATTGTGACTCAAGAAACCACAAACTATGGGGAACCAGAGGCAAACCTAGAGAACAAGGCAGGGGAACTTGCTTCTACAGCGGAAGGAAGAGGTGAGAGGAAGGTGGTAATAACCAGAGTCTCAGTTGGAGGAACTGGGAGACCACAGTATGGAGGCTTCCCATTGCTTGGGCGGCAGCAGTCTCTGATTGGTTGGGCTGTCTGGGCGGAAAGACTTCTTCCTCCTGCTGGACAGTAAATAGAGGCACCTGTCCTTGTTGCTTGGGGTCATGGACACGTGTGGCAGGCAGGAGAGCTCCCCTACAGGCCTCCCCAGACTCCAGATGTGGCTGAGGTTCCCTTGGTTCTGTTACCGAAAGTGTGGATTGGCTGCTCTCCACTCTAAAGCCAATAAAGAGGCAAGGTTGGTGGAAAAGAAAGTTTGCTTTCTTTAGGAGGCTGTCAGTCCTTGGGGTGAAGACAGACTCCTATCCACAGGCTGACTCCTCTGCACTGACAATCAGTTGGCAAGAGTTTTTATAGGTGAAAGGAGGAGCTACATGCAGAAACAGCACAGTCAGCTCTGACAGTCGTCTTGAAATTTGTCGTCTTGATTAAATACACTTAATCTTCAGTTCCAGGGTATGTTTGTTCCCATTTCTCTGAGGCCAGCGCTTGCAACTGTGGCAGCTTATGTCATGGCTACAACCTGGTCGTCATGTAGTTAACTTCTTTCACCAGGTGGACATTTTAGTATCTATAAAACAGCTCAAAGGATAATGCTCAGAATAACATCTTAGCTCTTGAAGAGAAACTGAAGAAACTAAACTATGCTTAATGAGTAAACTATTACCATCTAGTCTCACTGGATTCTTTTCCTTTGTTTCTGCATTTTCTTACTTCTCTGATTAAACTTACTCTTTGGTTAAAGTTTTTCCACAGACTAAAGACAGGCTGAGGACATGGGGATGGGGCAAAGACCATAGGGTCCCACTCCACTTCAATTCCAAAGACTTAATCCTCAAAGACAACTTGGTCACACTTGCCACAATGGTGTGTGTGTGTATTAGTTGTTCAGTCGTGTCCGACTCTTTGTGACACCATGGACTGTAGCCCGCCAGACTCCTCTGTCCATGGAATTCTCCAGGCAGAAATACTGGAATGGGTAGTCATTTCCTTCCCCAGGGGATCTTCCTGACCCAGGGATCAAACCCAGGTCTCGTGCATTGCAGGCAGATTTTTTACTCTTTGAGCCACCAGGGAAGCCATGCCACAATGGTAAGCAGACCCGAAGCAGTGATCAAAATGTTGTACCTTCAGAGATCTGACTCCACCTGGCAGTGGAGAACAAAAGAATATGGGGCAGGGGGACTCCCTGGTGGTCCAGTGCTTAACAATCCACCGAGCTATGCAGGGGATTTGGGTTCAATCCCTGGTTGGGGAACAAAAATCTCAAGTGCCTTGGGGCAACTAGGACCACTCGCTGCAACTACTGAGTCCATGTGCCCCAACAAGAGCTCCCACATGATGCAAGGAAGATCTCAGGTGCTGCAACTAAGACTCAATGCAGTCAAATAAAATAATTAATTTTTTTAAAAAAGAATATGGAGCAGTGTAGAGATAAGCAGTGTTCTGCCCGTAGTCTGAGTCCCAGGTCGGGAAAGAAGACTCCTCGAAACAATGCAACTTGTAATAGGGGAATTTATTACTGACTCGAGCCAGGGCCTCCCGCCCTCACCAGGTGTGTGAGGACGAAAGGCCCCAAGCCCCAGTTCTCTCGGGTATTTATTAGGTCAAAATAAGCAGCAGGTAGTTGGCGCAATCGTACTGGTTACACAGTTGCAAGGTAATTTTTGTTGGCCCAACGTGGGGCTTTCAGCTTTCCCCTGATAGGTTCCCTTTTCTCTGGCTAGGCATATGTTGATTGGCTGGCTCCAGGAGGCCTGATAATTATGTTACCCCAGGAAACCAGGCCTACTCCTAATCTAGGCTGCCTGCCATGGCGTTAGCCGTGACAGCCTCACATTTCCCCCCTGTCTTTGTACTTTTGTAGAGAAATCTTTCTCTTCGCCCTGTGAAATTGACTGATGTTGTTGTCTCAATACCATAATTTGGATGGTATTTAGGCCCTCCCTAATAAATGAGACCAGACGGTTTAAAATGCATGGACCAAAGGTCAGTAACAATATTAATATTATAAGTGGACCCAGGAGGGTGGAAATCAAAGTGGTCAACCAGGGGGAGCGCTGAAACCAAGATTCAAACCAGCCTTGTTGGGCTTTTTGTTCTCTCTTCCGCTGGGCTAGTCTCTCTCTTACTTTTTGGAGAGATTTTTGTACCACCCCTGAATGGTCGATATAGAAACAGCATTCTTCTCTCAGTGCTGTACATAATCTTCCTTGTTGTAGAAACAACAAATTTAAACCTCTCTTATTTTGTAACACTACTTCAGCCAAGGAGCTCAAGGATTCTTGGAGGTGCGAAATGGACTGTTTCCGTGGTTTCACAACCCCAAGCGGCGCAATAAAAAGAGTCAACTCCCCCACATTTTTCAGTTTGGTTCCGATCCCTTCCTCCCTCCGGGCAGACATAGACAGGCACCTGTTAGTAGTACTGTGGGCCTTTCGCTCACAGTTATGGGTGAACAGACCAAAAGAGCCATGGGCAAAGAACTTGGTCAGTTGGTGGGGACCAAACCCATTACTGTCAGCCGCCAGCACGCACAAATCAAAGGTCAGTACTGGCCACCATGTCCCTTTGGGGGCCACGTTGGAGCTCGAATTAAGCACTTCTCCAGTCTCGGGATTGTAGATCACCCAAGTCAGTTTAGCTGGCTGATGGGGGTTGTGGCTGGTTGCTCTTGGGCCGATGAAAACTGTTATCAGCAGGAGAGTTAAGAGGGCTCCCGTCGTACGAGTTTTAGTTTCAAAGGATTTGACGGGTGAGGTCTTGCCTCCCATTCTGCTTGCGCCTTCTCCTGTTCTTCCGGGGTGGCTTGCCGCACGTGATTGCAGTGAACCTAGGGCCCGATCTCGTCGACCTTAACAGCAGTAGGAGTGGTAAGGAGAACAACATAAGGGCCTTTCTATCTAGGTTCTAATGCTTTAGATTGGTGTCATTTTACCCAAACCCAATCACCCGGGCCAATATTATGTGAGGGGATGGTCCCCTTGCTTGTTCCCTCGTGTATATCTCGAATTAATTTTTAAACATGGCTATGTACCTTACTTAATGCCATCAGTGTTTGCTGAAATTGTCCCAAGGTAGGGGGTGGTAGGCATTTTCCCTCGAATATAGGACACACAGGAGGGGGTCTTCTATACAGAATCTCAAAAGGGGTAAGATTCAGCTTATAAGGGGTGTTACGCGCTCGAAAGAGCGCAAAGGGAAGGAGGGTCACCCAGTCCCCGCCAGTCTCCATTGTCAACTTTGTCAGAGTTTCTTTTAGGGTCCGATTCATTCTTTCAACCTGTCCTGAGCTCTGGGGATTATATTCACAATGTAACTTCCATTTTGTCCCCAGAGCTTAGGCCAGCCCTTGTACAATCTGGCTCACAAAGGCAGGTCCGTTATCAGAGCTCATAGTCACTGGCAGCCTGTACCTAGGCACTATCTCCTCTAAGATCCTTTTAGCAACCACTGTTGTTGTCTCTCTCTTAGTGGGGAAGGCTTCTACCCACCCCGAGAAGGTATCTACCAGAACCAACAGATAGCGATACCCGTACTTGCCTGGCCTTACCTCAGTGAAATCTATCTCCCAGTGTTGCCCTGGCTCTTTCCCTCGGTACCTCATTCCAGTGTGCTGCCTTTTCCCTGTCCTCATCAGCTGGCACGCTTTGCAAGCCTGGATTATCTCTCGTAGAGTTGCATTTTGTCGAGGGAACCTCAGGCAGGCCGTCTGGAGAAGAGTCAAGGTCTTTTTCTCTCCCAAGTGTGTTCACATAGGTGACGACCCAGGATGGCAGGCAATATCAGGTTGTTGTTTTGATCTCAGTACCATCCATATTTGTCATCCTTTTGGAGGGTGGTATCTTCGTTGATCCAAACGAGGTCAGGGAGGGAATAGTCGGGGACTGGCGGCAGAGTCCCCATACCAGGAGGTGGAAGTCCCATGGCTAATATGGGGGCGGCGTAGTCCCGGCTGGCCACTTTTAGTAGGGCCCGTCTGAGTGTCTGGAAAGGCTGTTTCATTGGCTCAATCCAAGTCCAGTTTGGGGTCTCTTTACTTCCCTCATACAAGGGCCGGGCCTTCTCAGCAAACCCAATGATCCACAGTCTACAATATCCAACAGTCCCCAAAAACTCTCTCACCTGGCGGGGGGTCTTGGGCTCTGGTATCTGCAATATTGTTTCCTTCATGGCCTGAGTTAGCCACCTTTGCCCCTGCCTGATCTTATACCCCAAATAAGTGACCTCTTGCCGGGATATTTGCACCTTCTTTGCACTAGCACGATATCCCAAGGTGCCTAGAGTCTGTAAGAGGTCACCAGTGGCACGGCTGCATGCCTCCTCTGTGGTTCCAGCCAACATAAGGTCATCCACATATTGCAGCAGGATGACCTCTGGGTGGCGAGTCCGATATTCATAGAGGTCTTCACTCAAAGCCTCATTAAACAAGGTAGGGGAGTTTTTGAACCCTTGTGGGAGGCGGGTCCAAGTTAGTTTTACTACCGGTTGGCCTTCCCCCTCAGTCCACTCAAAGGCAAATATCTCCTGGCTCTGGGCCACCAGGGGTAGGCTGAAAAAGGCATCCTTCAAGTCCAACACAGTGTACCAAGTGTACTCAGGCAGCAGACTGCTCAGGAGGGTATACGGGTTGGGGACAGTAGGGTGTATGTCACTCACCCGCTTGTTGACTTCTCGTAGGTCCTGGACAGGTCTGTAATCCGTACTCCCCGGCTTCTTCACCGGTAGCAAGGGGGTGTTCCAAGGGGATTGGCACCGCTTGTGAATTCCGGCATCCATGAGCCGTCGAATGTGGGGAGTGATCCCCCGCCGAGCCTCCTGGCTCATAGGATATTGCCTCACCCTCACAGGAATCGCCTCGGTTTTTAGTTCGATGATGACCGGATGTCTCTGTTTAGCCAGTCCCATTCTTGCTGTTTCTGCCCATGCCAACGGGTATTTGTGGACCCACGGTTGTATATCTGGTGCTATAACATCTGAGGGCTTAGGCACAAAAAGTCTGTATTCATCTCTTAAAGCTAGAGACAAGATATGTATCGGCTGTCCAAGTCCATCCGTGACTGACATTCCCCCAGGGTCAAAATGGATCTGAGCATTAACTTTAGTCAACAAGTCCCGTCCAAGTAGAGGGGCTGGGCATTCTGGTATCACCAAAAATGAATGGGACACCTGATGGGTCCCCAAATTTACTTTCCGTTCTGTGGTCCAACAATATTTTTTTGTCCCCGTGGCTCCCTGCACCAAGCTGGCTTTCTTAGACATTGGTCCCAGTTTTTGATTTAAAACAGAGTGTTGGGCGCCAGTGTTCACCATGAAGCCAACGGGTTTCCCTTCCACATGTATGGTTACCCAGGACTCGGGAAGGGGTGCTGAGTCTTGACTCCCCTAGTCACTGTCTTCCCCCACATATAGAACTCGAGTTCCAGGGGAAATTCTCTCTCTGGGTTGTTCCTTCTCTTCGGGTCCCTCTTAGGGCACTCATTTTTCCAGTGCCCCCGTTCTTTGCAGTAAGCACACTGATCTTTCTTTAGGGCCTGTCTTTTTGGCCTCTCTTTTTCTCCCGACAAAGTCGTTCCTCCCTTTCTTCTGGGGTCTCCCTATTATTAAATACCTTTTCAGCTGCTTTCAGTAAGTCTTGTGTTGTCTGTTCTCTTAACCCCTCTATCTTTTGTAATTTCCTCCTAATATCTGGGGCTGCCTGATTCACAAACGCTAGTAGAACTGCAGCGCGTGATTCCTCAGCCTGGGGGTCCATAGGTGTATATTGCCTAAAGGCTTCTATTAGCCTCTCTAGGAAGGCTGACGGGCTCTCAGTGGGCTCTTGCCTTACTAAATTTACCTTTGCCAAATTTGTTGGCTTTTTAGCTGCAGCCCGCAGGCCAGCCATTAGAGTCTGGCGGTACACTCGGAGACGCTCCCTACCTTCCACTCGCTCAAAATCCCAGTTAGGCCGCAACAGAGGAAACCCCTCATCCACAAGATGAGGCTGGGCGGTTGGTCTCCAGTCAACCCCCGGGACCCGTTTCTGCGCCTCTGCCAGGATTCGCTCCTGTTCTTCCGTGGTGAAGAGCACCTGCAACAGCTGCTGGCAATCATCCCAGGTGGGGTTATGAGTGAACAAAATGGAATCTAAGAGGTTAATGAGGGCTTGGGGTTTCTCCGAAAAAGGAGGATTTGGGGTTTTCCAATTATACAGATCACTCGTGGAAAAGGGCCAATACTGATAGGTTCGCTCTCCGTCCTGGTTAGCTGGTCCCACCCGGACGGGGAGTGCCTGTACAGTAGATGAAGGTAATTCTGGGTCCCCATGATCCTGCTCACCCCTATTTCCTCTATTCCTTCTCCGGGGTCAGGATTCCCTTGTCCCTTCTGATTCATCGGGGGGGCTCCGCCCCCCGGGGGAACCTGCAATGGAGGAGGGGCATATGGCGGGGACCTAATTTCCGTCTCCAAGTCAATCAGGTTCCAGTCGGAGGATTCCTGCAAGACCGGTTTTGGGCCCTTATTCTTGGCTTCCTCTGGGGGAGTGGGAGTTTCCATAACCAGGGCCTGTACATTAGGAGAATCAGGGAGTTTGTGAACAAAAGGTTTTAACCATTCAGGCGGATCTTTTACTAGATCTTGCCAGACCATAACATATGGGACTTGGCTCGGGTGGCCCCAGGGATCAGGAGCCATAATTTTCTCTTTCACTGCCCGAATAATAGAAGGTTGAAAAGTTCCCTCTGGAGGCCATCCAACTTGGAAGGTGGGCCACTCTGCAGAGCAAAAGGTTATTAATTTACTCTTTGTAACTAGTAGCAACAGATCATACGCTCTAGCCCTGACATCCGAGAAATGATCAGTCATGAGAGAGAGTGAGGTAAATTTTCTTTGCCCCATAGTGAGAGTCAGAAGAAAGTCACCGAGAATTACCACCAATAAATCCTATCGGGAGTGGTGGCGGCCAGGAGGTTGGGCTTGTGGTATGTTTCGTGAAACTATTTGAGTGCCTTAGTCATTGCACGGAAGTTTTCTTGCTGGGGGCGGGCACCCTAAGGGTTTCTAGCCCGTTCCGTGACCCCCTTATCCTTTCACAGGAGTCTTCCAGTGGCAGGTGCCCTATCGGCTCTTAAGTGCCTGTCCCGTGCCCACACAGATGGGTTTTTATTTGGCCAGATTCTCGGTTTAGAATACGAGAAAAAAGAAAAGAGTTTCACCCTCTCGGGCTCCCGTTACTGGGGCTGACTTGTTGGGAGGCCTTCAGAATCCGCCAGGGAGTAGCCCTGGCCGGGACTCATCAGTTGCCCCGACAACTGTCTGCCTGTTCACTGAAACTCCCAGAAACAGAAATGAGGCTCCAAGGCTTTATAGGAAGAAGTAGACAATGACACACCAGAGAACAACGAGACAGGAGACAATGCCGGCAGTTATACAGAAAAACACACAGACAGACACACATCGGCCGACAACACAGATCCTCTGGAACAAGGGTCACCTTACCGTATGGCATCCACTGTTCCCCAGATTTGGGCTTAGGAGAGGAGGTCTCCTTCCCGCAGAGCTGGCTGCCTTCCAGTGCGCTTGCTGGCCTCGGTCTCACGCCAGCCAGAACGGCCAGTCCGCTCCTTCATGGAAAGCTTTCCCTAACGCCAGACACCTTCCTGCCTTTTAGCAGGGCCTCGGATTTACTCTGGTCTTTTTGTGCCAGACACCTTCCTGCTTCACAGCAGGGCCCCGGATTTACTCTGGGCTTTCTGTGCCAGACACCTTCCTGCTTCACAGCAGGGCCCCGGATTTACTCTGGACTTTTCTAGACTTGCCTGAGCACCGGTGCTATTACCTGTCTTTTTCCCCTTTGTTCCAAAGAGCGTTCTTCTCCGGTCAAGGGATCCTGGACGAGCCCCCAAATGTTCTGCCCGTAGTCCGAGTCCCCGGTCGGGAAAGAAGACTCCTCGAAACAATGCAACTTGCAATAGCGGAATTTATTACTGACTCGAGCCAGGGCCTCCTGCCCTCACCAGGTGTGTGAGGATGAAAGGCCCCGAGCCCCAGTTCTCTCGGGCATTTATTAGGTCAAAATAAGCAGCAGGTAGTTGGCGCAATCAGATTGGTTACGCAGTGGGTAGTTGGCATAAGCGGATTGGTTACACAGTTGCAAGGTAATTTTTGTTGGCCCAACGTGGGGCTTTCAGCTTTCCCCTGATAGGTTCCCTTTTCTCTGGCTAGGCATATGTTGATTGGCTGGCTCCAGGAGGCCTGATAATTATGTTACCCCGGGAAACCAGGCCTACTCCTAATCTAGGCTGCCTGCCATGGTGTTAGCTGTGACAGCCTCACAAGCAGTAGTTATGGTCATGTGACCAGTTGCAGAAAGTTCAGTCGCTCAGTCAAGTCTGACTCTTTGCTACCCCGTGGACTGCAGTGCGCCAGGCTTCCCTGTCTATCATCAACTCCCAGAACTTGCTCAAACTCATGTCCATTGAGTCAGTGGTGCCATCCAACCATCTCATCCTCTGTCGTACCTTTCTCCTCCTGCCTTCAATATTTCCCAGCAGCAGGATCTTTTCCAATGAGTCAGTTCTTCGCATCAGGTGATAAAGTTTTGGAGCTTCAGCATCAGTCCTGCCAATGAATATTCAGGACTAATTTCCTTTAGGATTGACTGGTTTGATCTCCTTGCAGTCCAAGTTGCAGAAAAGAGAACTATAATAATTTCACCCTCCTTCTGACACAAATATATTTGTTGTTGCTATTCAGTTGCTCAGTCATGTCCGACTCTTTGCGACCTCATGGACTGCAGAATGCCAGGCTTCCCTGTCCTTCACAAATATATTTGTGCACATATTAAGCAATTTTTTTTTCTCTTCTCCCTCTCCCTCACTATCTACCATAATATGTGTTAATAGTGGTTATCCTTCTAGGTCAACATTGAAGTTATAAGAGGGTGAATATATAAGAGGGTGTGGCTCCATTGGAAGAGGAATGGATATCACCCAGAGATGGATAAAGGGACTTTGTCATCTTCTGGTCAGAGGGTAACATGTATTTGGTTGTGTGTTGGTGGTTGCATTATGTCAGGTAGTCTTTGCTATTAACTTTACTTGGAATTGAAGTTAGATGGACTGGGGTGGATTTGTAGTGATCAGTGTATATTGTGCAAGGTTGAACCTAGGGTCCCATAGTCCTTTCTCTGCACAGTTCCGAGCTGGTGTGGAACACAAGGGACATTCTGCCTGGGATTTGGGGGAAACAGAAGTGAAGCTGCAGCAATCACATTCTTTTTGCACCTGGCAGGGAGACACAGTGATTAAAGTGATGTCTTAGTGATGTTCGCTTCCATCCTGTGATCAGAGTTAACATCATCAGTGATGGGACCAATCAAAATGGTGCCAACTGGTGGGATGCTATAAGGTTGCTTTGTCACCATGGTGCGCATGACAGAGATACACAGCCTGCATGATTACAAAGAAAAACTGGGCAAAGCCAAATTGAGGGACTTTCTAATAATAACTGATCTATATTCTTCAAGAGTATCAAGGTCATAAAGATCAAGGAAAGACTAAGGAGTGTTCCAGAGTGAGGGAAACTAGAGACAAGACCTCCAAAGACAATATGTGACCCTGGACTGGACACTTTGGCCATAAAGAACTGGAGTGGGGAGTCTCAGCTATGCCAGACAAGCAGGTTGTAGAGACCTGTAGCTCACAGTTAGTACTAACCAATGGGACTCTGTGTGAGGGGGGTGTCCTCACCACAAACACAAAACCAGTGTGCAGGGACTTCCTTGGTGGTCCAATGGTTAAGACTTCATCTTCTGACACAGGGGGGTGTGAGTTCAATCCCTAGTCAGGGAGCTATAATCCCACATGCCTTGGAAGCACCCCCAAAACCCCAAAACATAGAGCAGGAGCAATATTGTAGTTAATTCAATAAAGACTTTAAAAAATGGTCTCCATCAAAAAATAATCTTGAAAAAACAACAATGGGCACGAGGAAACTTGGGGGTGATGGATATGTTCATGACCTTGGGTCGAACCAAGATCTCCCGCACTGTAGGTGGAAAGCTTTACAGCCTGAACTACCAGGGAAGTCTCTGTGACCTTGATTGTGATGATGGTTTTCAGGTGTTTTGTCCAAACTTATTAAACTGTATACATTAAATTCTATACTCATGTATATATCAGTTAAACCTTTATAAAGCTTTATGTTCTCTAGAAACATAAAGAACGTCATTGGGACAACTTATGAAAGCTGAATGAGGGCTGAGGACACGTGGAGGGACACATGGTGTTATTCTCCTGACTCTGATGGTTATGTTGTATATATGTTGTGTTGGTGTGTGTTATGTTGGGGTTTTGTTGTATTTATTGTGTGTTTTTGTGGTTGTATAGGACAATGTCTTTGTTCAAAGGAAACAGACGCTAAGTTATCTGGGGGTGATGGAATGCTAGATTTGCAAATTTCTCTCAAATGGTTTAGGGAGAAAAGTTCCTGCTATCCTTGCAACTGAATTGTTTCAAAATAAATATTATCTTTAGCGTTTGAAAATGTGTCTGGAGAAAAAAAAGAAAATGTGTCTGGAGTGTAGTGATGGCCTTGGTTGAGTGGGGCAAGTGCTGCTGGGGTTTTGTTTGGGGTGGGGATTGATGGAGGTAGGGAGACTTTTTAAGCTATGGGCATTAAAGAGAACACTCCCCAAAAGGACCTCTGTGAGTAGATCAGGCAGTGTGTGTGTGGGGGGGGCGGGTAGGGCTGGAGTATGCCACAACCAATGGATGTTTCTTTTCATCAGGCCACTTGGAGGTTAGCTCCCAGGGCTCAGGAATGGGCTGGGAGCAGATGTGCTCTATCCTGTGGTCTGGTCCCATGAAGAAACCTCCTGGTCACACTGCATATGAGGACTCAGCTCTCTGTTGCTCAGGGCATCCCCTGTTGTGTATTCTGGGCCAGCTCACTCATGCACAGAATTGATCGTCAGTTTTCCACTTCCACAGTCTGCATCCTAAGTCTCTTTTAAGAATGTTTCTCTAGCTTTGCACAGTAGCAGTACCATAGCCAGTGAGGTTTATCCAATGCGTGATTATGGCTAATTTGAAAAAGAAGAAAAAAAAAGAATGGCCTGGGAATTTCCTGGTGGTCCAGGGGTTAGGATGTTCACTGCCAGGGCCCAGATTCAGTGCCTCGTCTGGGAATGAAGATTCTGCAAGCAAGGCAAAAAAAAAAAGAATGAGTTTCTGACAAGTGTGAGGGAAGAAAGCCAGGTTGGATGTGTTACCTGAGTCCCTGGCAGGGCAGGGACCGCCTTCCTTTTAGTCACTGATGAATTCACAGGATCAAAAGAGCAAGCTCATCTGGGCCTCCAGGAGTCAGGGAGATCTCAGAGATGTGGGATGGATTTTCTGGCAGGAGCCCTGAATGAGAGTGAGGTGTAGGTGGCTGGGGCCCACAGGCATATCTGAGACGTGAAAGTCCGAGACTGGCAAGGGGCAGGTGAAGAAGATTCCCGAGACCAAAGTGGCCACCAGACTGGGGCATGGTGTGATCCAGGTCGGCAGGTGCAGGGGGCCAGCCTGAAGCATAGTGTTTCTTGGCCGTCACCCCAGCGCACCAGACTCAGCGCTCTCAGGGACCAGTTCCAGGCCATCTGCTTCCAGCCAGCCAGGACGGGACATGTTCCACACCATAGGGTTTATTTCTTTTTTTTTTTTCCCCTAGGGTTTATTTCTAATTTGTTTTCCAAACCCGGGTTGGAGCTTCTGGCTGGCCCCTTTGGATTGTCGGTAAGGAGGGCAACCCCTTCCAGGGAGGCAGGTTTCTGTAAACAGGAAACAGAAGCTGTGCTGATGTCCCTAGCATCCCCTTCTCCAGCCAGCCCCACCCCAAACCGCCCAGCCTGCCCCAGCCCCAGCCTATAAAATCCCCACACCCTCATTTCTGGTTGAACAGTGGCTTAGAACGGCACCATGCAGCTGAATTTCAGTGGCCTTCGGGCCCTGGTGACAGGAGCAGGAAAAGGTAGGCGTGAGCTGGGCAGGTGGGGGTGTGAGAGGAACTGAGGTTAGAGAGCAAAGTGCGCAGACCCAGAGCCTCGTGTTGGGGCCTGCATGTCCCCTCTGTGCCTGTCACAGCCTGCCCTGCCAGCAAGTGCCCCCCCCAACTCCAGCCACCGAACCAGCCAAAGTGGACCTGCACTGCTCCCTACCATCCAGCAGGCCCCACTGGGACAGGACACTAGCCTCTCCTTGGTCAATGCAAGAGCCTGAGAGGACGGCCCTCAGACTCAAGTCTGGGCAGATGGGGGCACATCTAGCCAAGGCCTCTTCCTTGGGCTCAGCAGGAAGGGGCTGCCCTCTGGGCCTCCCTTGGCTGGATTCTAGTTGTCCAGATACCTGCCTCCCGCCACCTCCTGGGCCAACACCCCTCTAGCCAGCACCCTCTCATCACTCTTTCCTGAGCAGCATATCTGCAGCCCCCACTCGCAGTCTTGGTCCAGATTTGTTGGGCCATCTTCCTGCCTGGTGAACCCCTTTAGGGATCGGACGGGACACGGTGAAGGCCCTTCATGCCTCAGGAGCCAGAGTGGTGGCTGTGAGCCGCACCAACGGTGACCTGGTCAGCCTCTCCAAGGAGGTAAGGTGTGCAGGCCTAGCGTGACCCGGGGCTGTGACCCTTGGGGATGCCTCATAAGCCTGCCAGGACCACCCCTTTGGTCACCAGCCAATGCCTCCCCACAGTGCCCCGGGATAGAGCCTGTGTGCGTGGACCTGGGTGACTGGGAGGCCACGGAGAAGGCTCTGGGCGGTGTGGGCCCTGTGGACTTGCTGGTGAACAATGCCGCCGTGGCACTGATGAAGGCTTTCTTGGAGACCACCAAGGAGGACTTTGACAGGTGAGGAGGAGGAAAGGAAGTTGACGGGAGAGGGCTGCCCAGGACAGGGTTCGGGTGTGACCGTGGTCTGTCTGCTGTCTCCCCAGGTCATTCAATGTGAACCTGCGCGCTGTGCTCCAGGTGTCCCAGGTGAGGCAGTGGGAGGCTGTGGCTCAGCACTGACATGGCCCAGGCGGGGGTGCGGTGGGCTCAGGCTGTCCCCTGTCTTGGCTTCCAGATCGTGGCCCGGGGCATGATCAGCCGTGGAGTGCCTGGCTCCATTGTCAATGTCTCCAGCATGGTGGCCCACGTCACCTTCCCCAACCTAGCTGTCTACAGTGAGTCCCTCTGCCCAGTCTTGAGCCCCTATTCCGGGCAGGAGCAGTTGGGCTCCCGGGCTGGGCCTCATGCAAAGCCTGCTGAAACCTTAAGGATCCTCAGTGCTGCCTTCTCCTCACAGGCTCCACCAAGGGTGCAATGACCATGCTGACCAAATTCATGGCCATGGAGCTGGGACCATACAAGGTAGGCATGGGGGCCCTGGGGGTGCCAGGGATCCAGGCCTGAGAAGGCACGCAGGGTAGGGGTCAGGTGGGTGGTGGTGGGCAAGGCTGGGGCCTGGGGATCAGAACGGGTGTAGGGGGCTTCAAGGGGTGAGTGAGCAAGCTCAGTGGGGGCCGTGAGGGCGGGGTTCGGACGCCGTCTGAGGCCGCCCCTCTGGCCCCTCCGGCCCCAGATCCGGGTGAACTCCGTGAATCCAACGGTGGTGCTGACAGCCATGGGCCAAAAAGCCTCGGCTGACCCTGAGTTCTTCCAGAAGCTGAAGGAGCGCCACCCGCTGAGGAAGTTTGCAGGTCAGGGGGGGCTTCGCGGAGTGGCGGGCCCAGCTGGAGCTGCTGGGCAGAGCCAGCCCGGCCGAGCCGCGCTGACCCCGCCCCCTACCCGCTGCAGAGGTGGAAGACGTGGTGAACAGCATCCTCTTCCTGCTCAGCGACCGCAGCGCCTCCACCAGCGGGTCGGGTATCCTGGTGGACGCCGGGTACCTGGCTTCCTAGAGCGCCACGCCTCCACGCCCCGCCGCCCCGCCCTCAGGCCTTCAGGGCCACCAGGCAACACTTCTCCACGCCCTAGACCACGCCCCCGACGCCATCCACGCCCACTCCCAGACCTGCACGCCCCGGCCCACGGTATGGTCCCACCTCCACGACACAACTCGGCAGCGCCCCACCAGCCTGCAACCCCATACCTGCCCCACCCCGCCCACCCCCCGAACCAGACCACATTCCTCCACACCCAATATGTGGGTGCCAGGAGACCCAGTCCCTCCTGCTCCCACCCACTGTGTGGTCCACTGTGCGGTCCACTGTGCTACGTTGGATTTGCCTAAATAAATAGAAGCCATTCTCCTGAAACTAGTAGCCTTGCCTGGGCTCTAGATGAGCTTGCCCCAAGGGCAGGGAGGGGAGGATCAGGGACTGAGCCGCACAGGTTAATCTTACAAGAGGTAGAGAAGGGGCAGATCCAAAGTCAAAGGAATTCCACAGCTGACCCCTGATTTTGATCTGAAGGGCTATGTTTTTCCTTGTCTTTGTTGTCCATGCCCCTGATACACCCAACCTTCTCTGTGCAGAGGGCAGCCTGCACCCAACTTTCCTTCCCTGTGGTTCTGGATCTGACCTTCAGCCCAGCACCCCCTGCTCTGACTACCTTCAGTTGGAGAAGGAAGAGGGTCTGAGGAGCTGCGGGGAGATGCTCTGGGCCATCCCTAGGGAAGATGGGCCTGAGCTCTCAGTCCTGGAGTGAAGGAGGTAGAAGGGTGGTGCTGGACCATTATAGTTTACCTAAGCCTGAGAAACCCAGTTTCACCTTGGGGCACACCTTCCCCCACAAGACCACCCATGAAGAGGGCAGCCCCAGCTAGGGAAGTGTCCAGAGCTGCTGCCATGCCTACTGTTCCTGGCCTGACCCCAGACACAAGAGCTCTGCAGCTGGGGCAGCTAGAGGGTCTCCTGGGCCCTGCCGGGATTCAGTTGTGCTTGCCCTGGTCGGCTTCCTACCCATGCCATCTGAGTGTGTGATGAGGGCCTGAGGTGGTCAGTCAGCTGGCCTGGTGCAGTGTATAACCCTGGGAAAGGGGGCAAGAGACAAGGGGCTGGGGTGGGGCCATCCAGGCAATGGTAGCACTGGGTTGAGAGAGTAAAGGGCAATTCTGCTCAGCTTCAGGGCTTCCAGAGCAAGGTCTGTGCCAAAACTGATCTGGATCAGTGCAACTGGCCCACTCTGGGAGTTGCTGATGGACAGGAAAGCCTGGCGTGCTGCAGTCCATGGGATCGCAGAGTCGGACACAACTGAGCAACTGAATTGAACTGGCCCACAGAGGATCACTGGACAAAGAAAGGATTTGGACACCATTCTGGGGGGACAGGAAAAGCCAGTGAAAGGATCTAAGCTGATGTGCCTCTCAGGAAGGACAGGCTGGGGACTGTCCCCCCTCCCCTCCACTCCTTGCCCCTTGGCTTCTGGCAGGCAGATGGCAGGGTCCAAGGTTAGGAGCAGAAGGCAGGGTTAGGTGGGAGCCCAGAGGGGATGGGCAGTGGCACATGACCAGGTCTGGTAGGGAGAACTCACTTGGTGATCCTCCAGGGGCTTCTCAAATCTGTGCCTCCTGCTGCCCCCAGGCCACCTTCTCGCCAGACAATCCACCCCTCTGGGCCCAAAGCCCCGCAGAGGCCCTGCAGTCACCAATTCCTTACATAATCCTGGCCAAAAAAGGCCCTCAGGGCAGTTTTGAGACTTTCCCACCATGATCCATAGAACAAAGTAGATTTAAGAGATGGAACCAGTGCACACATGCATGGACACATGTGCACACGAACATCTCTAACTGACCCAAAGCTCCAGGAAGCAATGCTTGCCCTTGGGGGCCACTGGTACCCTGATGATCCCAATCCTAGCCCATCCCAACCTATCCTAGTTTTTGAACTACTAGTGACCTTCTGTGGGTGGGTTGGACGAGTTAGTGTTTCAACACCCTTGCAGCTAAAGTGCACTTTTGTGGTCCTTGGCCTCTACTTCAGGCTTATCAGTTTAGTTCAGTCACACAGTCTTTTCCGACTTTTTGTGACACCATGGACTACAGCATCCATGGATTCCCTGTCCAGAACCAAATCCCAGAGCTTGCTCAAGCTCATGTCCATCATAGGTGATGCCATCCAACCATTTCATCCTCTGTCGTCTCCTTCTCCTCCTGCCTTCAATCTTTCCCAGCATCAGGGTCTTTTCCCAGGAGTCTTCGCATCAGTTCTTCTTCAGGCTTATAGGCTTGTCCAAACCCTTTCACTTTAAGCACTACAAGTGAGCTGCTCCCAGGTTTGGGGGAGGGGAACATGTGATCTTTTTAGCCAAACTTTTATTCTCAGAAACAAAAAAGGGGTTAGCACTGCGTTCTCTTTCATCTTCTTTCGGGTAAAAATTACCATATCTGGTTTTATTTATTTATTTTTTTGTAATAACCTACTTGGAAGGGAAAAATGTTGGCGGGGCCCGCTAACCTTATTTCTCGCCGGGTTGAAGGGCCACAGAGAAGGCAGTTGGATAAACTCTGCCCCAGGGTCTGGCGAGGACCCTGTGTGTCTCCCCTCGGCCGCGCCCACTCCTTTCGGCCAATTGCCCCCGCGGGAGACCACTATTTGACTATCCCCGCCCACGGCGGGACACCACCCTGCGATTGGCCTGCCGCGCCCCGCCCCGCGCCCCGCCCCGCGCCCTCCTGAACCCTGGAGCGCCGCTCAAGGTTCGCAGCAGCCGGAACATCATGGATCTGAGACTCGCGGGGCGCCGGGCGCTCGTCACGGGGGCTGGCAAAGGTGGGCCTGGGGAGGTGGCGGGGGCCGGGAAAAGGTGGCCGGGGATGGGTACCCTCACTCCTCCGTGCTCCTCGCAGGCATCGGTCGCAGTATTGTCAAGGCGCTACACGCGGCGGGCGCGCGAGTGGTGGCCGTGAGCCGGACCCAGGCCGACCTGGACAGCCTGGTCCGCGAGGTAGGCGCTGCCCTGTCCCAGCCCAGGGGGCAGCAGTGGGGAGCTGAGGGCGGCCAAGGAGGGACACACGGGAGCTGGGCGCTGGTGCTTACCAAGGACTCTTAGCACCCCCGCCCCTCGCCGGACGTGCGGAAGAACGATGATTCTTCCTGGACTTAGGAGGAGGCAGAAATGGCTGCTTTGCTGGGCCAGAGGCGCTCGGGCGCTGGGAGGAAGTAGACTGGCTGGAGGCGGGGCTAGATTCCCTGATCCTGAAGCCCCTAGTTGAGTTGCCAAAAGGACAAGTTAACCCTCCCCCGACAGCATCCTGGGAGACCCAAAAGGCGACTAGTTCCCCAGGGACCCCTAACCCCCTATCCCTGTGAGACTGAAAGGTCACGAAAACACAGTCCCTCTCACTTGAATGGGAGAGGCCCAGCTGTACCCTTTCCAGGGCATGGAGACTCTGGTAGATGTGTTCCCATACCACATAATATACAGTGTCCTGGGGTGGAGACCGTGTGCGTGGACCTGGCTGACTGGGAGGCCACGGAGCAGGCGCTGGGAGGTGTTGGCCCTGTGGACCTGCTGGTGAACAATGCAGCTGTGGCGTTTTTGCAGCCCTTCCTGGAGGTCACCAAGGAGGCATATGACATGTAAGTCGGGGCGGGTGGAGGAACACCGTTGGGGAAGGGCTGTCTCCTGCTGCAGCAGCCTCAGTCCCTGACCAGGGTCTGTCCATCTGCCTCCAGGTCTTTCAATGTGAACCTTCGGGCGGTCATCCAGGTGTCCCAGGTGCGCTGGCTTCAGGGCAGGACTGGGAACTGCTGGGTGATGCCAGCCCTGCCTCATCCTTCTTCTGCGATTTCAGATTGTGGCCCGAGGCCTGATAGCCCGGGGAGCCCCAGGGGTCATCGTGAATGTTTCTAGCCAGGCCTCCCAACGGGGACTGACTAACCACAGTGTCTACTGTGAGTGAGGCCCGGCTGTGCCCTGCCCCGACTCCTCCCACCCCCCCACCCCCCATCTGAGCAGGCAGCTCAGGCTCCACACATGCTGTCCATCCTCACAGGCTCCACCAAGGGTGCCTTGGACATACTGACCAAAGTGATGGCGGTGGAGCTCGGGCCACACAAGGTGAGCCCCAGTGGGATGCCTCCCATCCCCCAGTCCATGTGCTCAGAGAGCCTCAGCCCATCAAGTTGACCCCCTACCTGTGCTAGTGCAGATCCGTGTGAATGCAGTCAACCCCACGGTGGTGATGACACCCATGGGCCAGGCCGCCTGGAGTGACCCTCGGAAGGCCAAGGCCATGCTGGACCGCATCCCCCTTGGCAAGTTTGCTGGTGAGTTGGGCAGGAGCCCGGCCGGGAGTCATGCCAGTGGCCTGCTCAGGTGAGGGGTGGGAGGGAAGGACAAAGGGCAGCTCCTTTCATGCACGTCCTGAAACCAACCTCGCCCACAGAGGTGGAGAATGTGGTGGACACCATCCTTTTCCTGCTCAGTGACCGCAGCAGCATGATCACAGGCTCCACTGTGCCGGTGGATGGGGGCTTCCTGGCTACCTAAGCACCCCCCTCCATCCCCACACACCCCTGTTCCAAGTTGAACCCACCTTTACCCCCAATCCCCTTCCCCATCTCTTCAGTAAACATGGTTCTTCTGTCCAGCCTGCACAATCACACCTAGGCTGCAGTCATGTGGCCGGAAGATGCAAAGCTCAGAGCTGAGCATGGGGACAAATCCCAGGTAGAGACACCCGTTCAGCTCACCCTGGGCCAGTGGCAGCCTGGCTCTCCTGCCAGAGATTGTTGGGCCTGGCTAAGTCCCTGGCAGGTATATAGGACTTTCCAGAAGGCCAGCTCCTAAGGAGGGTAGTGAATTTGACCAAGGATGATCTTCGGCCCTGTCCAGAAGCCTCTCGGGTGGAAGTGGTGGTGTTTTCATGTGAATGATCATTGGTATTCCTTAAGTCAGCGCGGAAGACAAAAGTGAACTGAGCAGGCTGTGTGCTGGAACTTCACTACTTTGTTCACGGTTGAACGACTTTGCCGAATCAGGTGGTGGTTTTCAATTACTGAGAGAATATTCCCGCAGCGTTCTGAGTCCTTCACCATGTACTAGGCACAGTCCAGGTCAAGATCCAGCTGTAGAATTTGCCAACTTCCATGGTGACATATTCCCTTCTGTTTGATGTCCTTGAGGTGGAGCTGACACAGAGATGTCTGTCCTCCACTTTTCCATGCTGTCCTCACCACACAGATACAAAAGGCTTACACCCCAAAGCACAGATGATAGTACGTGTATGAAAATATTTAGGAAGTGATGGATTTTGAGTATTTGTTAATTTCATTTTTAAATACAACTGATTTCAAGTTTATGTAATTCTTAACAGTGGTTACTTAAAAACTGGCTAGCAGAATTCCTGAAATCCAGCAGTCCACCCTCTGCACACCACTGCGGGGGAGCTGAGTGTCTTTTAGCTTCATGTCATGTATCTGCCCAGACTGGTGCCTTGCAGGCCCCAGGGGTGATGTCCTGGTGACAGGCCGGGCCCACCCCTCACCTCCTGCCGTGTCTGCCCAGCAAAGCCAAACTGTTGACCCATCTGCCACCCTTCCTGTCCTGTCCACAGCTCTGGGGTTGTAGGACACCCTTGTTCTTTAGAGTGTGTCTTCATGAACACTCAGTTGAGTGGCCCCTGGCCTTGGCCTGGGCTCCACAGGGCCCCCTAGGGCCTGACTGCAGACTGTCCTGCATCACCCCTGGGAGCTGCTGAGGGGTGCTGTGCCCTCCCAGAGGCCTGAGGTCAGCACAGGAGGGGCTTGCTTTATGCAGAAGGGGCCAAGCACACTGGCTCCCACCCACTCCCACACTCACTCCCACTCCATAGGGTCCCTCCTATGGAGGCAGAGGACTCAACTGGCCTTGTGCTGGGAGCTGGGGAGTGTCAAGCTCACTGCTCTGTACCCTTGGCTGGCAGGGGCTGGGGGCCTAGCACCCCCAGGGTGGAGGAGTCGGCAGGGAGAGACCCGGGCAGGGCAGGGAGTGAGATAAGAACAGGAGATGATGAAGAAGGTTTATTGTATAAAATAAGAAGGGGCTGCCCCATCCTGGGGCACAAGGACAGAACCCACCCCCCCCAAACTCCCCCATCAGGGAAGCCCATCCTGGGGCTGCCCCGGACCCGCCCCTACAGCCTGAGGGAGACCCTGCTCCCTTCCAGCCTCCCGTGGGGGCCAGGGGAGGCTGGAGCTGCACCTCTACGAAGACGAGGCAGAGCAGACAGGACCCCCATGGCCCCCGCATTGCCCCGGGAGCAGCAGCCTCATCCCCATGCTTCTTCCCCCTCCCCACCCCCACCACTCCCCCACAGCGGACTCAAGGACACATCTCAACACAACAGATACAGGCAGGGAGGGCTGCTCTTCCGGAAGTGGGGGCTCTAGAAGACCGTGCACTTCTTCCCTGGCTTTTTCACAGGGGGCGGGCAGAGCACAGCCCGAATGGCCTCGTCGAACACTGTCTTCAGGCCCCGCTGGGTCAGGGCTGAGCATTCCAGGTACTTGACAGAGCCTGGGATCGGCCAAGAAAGGGGGCCGTGAGGAGAGGTATCGAGGGTTGGGGGGAGCGCAGGCTAACGCTGTTGCTCGCAGAGCATACTCCTCTCCTCCCTGCGCCAGCAGGCCTGGACGGGCCCACTCACCGATCTCTCGGGCCATGGCCAGGCCCTGGGGGTAGGTGATGGGCGCTAGCTTCTTATCCCGCAGTCGCTCGATGGTGTCCTTATCGTCACGAAGGTCCAGCTTGGTGCCCACCAGGAGAATGGGCGTGTGCGGGCAATGGTGCCGAACCTCTGGGTACCACTGTGGGAATGGAGGCTCTGATCCCTCCCTACCCCTTGAGGGCCTTGCCCTCAGCCTGGCCCAGAGCAGGCCACAGCTCTCAAGGGCCCGTTCCTTGTGCCTAGACCCACACTTAGCCCTTCTTGCCCTAAAGGGCAACCATTAGGTCTGGTAAAGCAATGACCAAGAACAAAAATATGCTGCCAAGAAGCTTCCAAGCTCATCAGGGCCTCGCAATCAGGGCCCTCCTTTCTCTAAGAGCCGCACTCACCACCCCTACCCCAAGTGGAATAGGCATCTCTTCTGCCTCTAAAGAACAATTTGCCTCTGTCAGGCCTTCAAGCAAGAGACCCTGTCTTGTAAGGACAAGTTCTCTGGGCAGTCTCCACCCCTCCCAGGAAGACCAACCCGGCTTCCTGCCCTGCCCTACCTTGGCTCGAACATTCTCAAAGGAGGCTGGGCTCACCAGGGAGAAGCAGATCAGGAAGACGTCCTTGGGAGGAAGGGAAGGAAGGAGAGGACCATGTGGGAAGTGTCAAAAGGCTCTGAATGGCCTCAGACCTCAACATACACACGCACCAGGCCCTTGGGGCCTCTACCCAAGCCACCCAGCCCCTGCAGGCACCCCTGTGGTCCCCTACAGTTTGGGGGTAGGAGAGTGGCCGCAGGCGGTCGTAGTCCTCCTGCCCGGCGGTGTCCCACAGCCCCAGGTTGACGGGCTTCCCATCCACCATCACATTCGCAGAATAGTTGTCGAAACTGCAGAAACAGAGAGATCCGCCAGTGTTTGGGTTCTCAGTCCTGCACAGACCTGCAGCTCTATCAGCACCTTGCTCCACCCCAGGAACCCAGACCAGGGCCACTTGGGCCCCACCTCGAAGCCCAGGGGAGCTTCGCGCACAGGCGCCCACACCCTCTGCTCCCCACCGCTGGACCTGCCCGCCTGCTCACACTGTGGGGATGTACTCTCCGGGGAAGGCGTTGGTTGTGTAGCTGATCAGCAAGCAGGTCTTCCCCACGGCGCTGTGGAGAGAAGGCGAGCCCACGTTGCCCCCAGGCCCATCTCTGCCCTCCGCTCAGCAAGGGCGGCCCACTCCCACGGTCCCAGGGTGGGGACAGGGGTGCTTGCCCAGCAGATCCGCAGTGAACGAGGGACAGAGGAGGGGGACCAGGACAGGTGGGCTTCGGAGACAGAGTGGTGGGTGCGGGCTGCGGCAAGCCGCCTCAGCGCTCCAGGCAGGTGCCGGGAGGGTGGCACCCGCTGAGGGTTCAGCCCAGGTGAGAGCCCTGGCCCCACCCACCCGGAGGCCGGGCGGGGCCGCGGGCAGCTGGCAGCATCAGGTGGGCCTGGGCTGGAGGCCTGCGCCCGGCGAATAGCCGGGACCCCGCCCCACCACGTCCTCCTGCCCCTGCCCGGTCCCCGGACGCCCACAGGCCGGTCGGGGGCGCATCCGGGCCGCCGCGCCTGGACCCCGAGCCAGGATCCCTGGTCTGTGCGCGCGCCGCCCCCTCCGCCCCGGCCGCGCCCCGGAGCCGCGCGCCCTGCCCAGGAGGATCCCCAGGGCCAACCCCGCCGGGCAAACCCGGCCGAGCGGCCTCCGCGCCGCGCACTCACCCGTCGCCGACCACCACACACTTGATGGCCTGCATGGGCGCGGGCCGGGCGGGCGCGGCCGCGAGCCGAGCTGCGGAGAAATGCCCGGCGCCGCAGCGGCCGCGGACCCGAGCCGAGCGCCGAGCCGAGCGGCCGGAGACAGCCGAGCGCTGACGAGCGCCGGGCGCGGAGACAGCCGAGCGCGGCCGGCAGGGCGGGCGGGGGGCGCGGACCAGCCCCGAACCCGGGCCGACGCGCTTTCCAGAGAAATCTGGTGAGGGGCGGGACACAACGAACCCCTTAGCGAGTCTGAGCCCGGGCAGGCCCTCCCCGGTTCCCTGTGACCCACTTCATGGGGTGAGGGCAGCGCAGGCAGGCGGCTCCCACCCACCTGGACAGGTTGTGGTCGATAGGCACAGGGTTTCTTCGAGGCAGAGCACCCCCAGGGCCCACCTACCCTCCAACCAAAAGGCAGCTGCTGAAAACTCGGGTGTTTGCTGTCAATCACCAGAGACCCTCAAAGCTGGCAGCCCTCTGCGCCCCCCCCCACCCCATCCCCTCCTATCCGCTGCAGTAGCCAGACCATCCCCACCTGATAGCAGTTAGAAGGGGTGACCCAGCCACACCTGGAGGGCCGGCCTTTCCTGCAGGGCCCGGGTTTGGGAGCACAGACTGATGTGGGAGAAAGGCACTGGAACCAAAATGTATCACAAAGTGCAAAATTCTGTATTTCAAAATACCCTGGGGTGAGCAAACTGCAGAGCTCCTGGTTGTAAAAGGTGACTGCACCACGGTGGGTGGGGCCGGGAGAGCTCACGCACTGCTCCTACCTTCTTGGGTCTGTGTTCTCAGGCATGTCACTCCCTGCGATGGGGATGACGGAGTGGGGAGGGCCCTCTTGGCCAGCCAGGTTCTGGACCGCCCCCACCACCCAGACAGGGACCCCGATTGTAAGCTGCGGCTGTCTTGCTCTCAGATCCTGCCCAGCACTGATTTTCCACGTTACTGGCTGTAGACTCTGCGCAAAGAGCCCAGACCTGCCAGTGGCCTGTTCCTGGTGAAGAAGGGAGGGGCAGGCGTCAGACACTCGTCCGACAGATGCCACCTTCCTGCCGCTCTCAGACTTTCCCTGACCCCTCACTTTTGGGGGCTCAAGGTCCTCAGGGGGGACCCCTGCACATAAGCCAGGACAGCATTTTGCAGGAAGCTGGCCCTTTGGGCCTCCTCATCCCGAATCCGGGCGATCTCAGCCTCTTTAAGGCGAAGCTTCTCTCGGAGAGAGGCATTCTCGCTCTCCCTGTCCAGCAGCGCCTCCCGGTGGTCACTCGCGATCACTGCAGGAGGGGAAGTTCAGTGAGGAAGAGGGTCCGCTCCCGCCAGTTAGGAGGTCCACAGGGGGCTGGCGGGGTGGGGTTTGCTCAGGGTCCCCTGGGCGTACACGCACCCAGCCTCCCCTACCAGCACCTCCCGGAGCGAAGACCTGGGCCAAGCTCAGCTCTCCCGGCCCGCCTCCTCCTTCTGTGGGATGGCCTAGTAAGGAAGGCCCTGCAGAAATGCCACCGGGTGGAGGGGCCTGGGGCTCAGCTCGCCTTTCAGCTGGCGTTCCAGGGCCGCGGCCTTCTCCTTCAGTGCTTCCTGGGCCGTCAGCTCGGCCTGCAGGCGGCCATTCTGCTCTTGCAGCTCCAGCCGCACCCTCGTCACCTCAGCTACTTTTTCTTGGTCCTTGTTGCTCAGCTCCTGCCAGGCAAGGAGGGGTGAGTGTGAGGTGCTGGCTGGGGCGGGGCGGGGGGGCAGTGCTCCAGGGGCACCACCGGGAGCTCTCAGTGTCCCAGCTACCTGCTGCAGCTCCTCCAGGCGCCGCCTCAGGCTCTCCACCTGCAGGCCCAGCTGGCTGGCCCGCGCCTGGGCATCGGCTACCGTCTGCTTCTGCTGCACGCAGGCGCTCTGAGCCTCGTCCCGTGCCTGTGCCAGCAGCCGCAGCTTCTCCTCCAGGTGAGCCAGGTGCTGCTGCTGTGGGCCCAGGAGAAGGACGGGTGAGCTGCTCTCTGGCCTGTGGCTCTGAGCTCCTGTGAGGAGTGACCCCTGCCCCTTCAGGCTGAAGGAAGCTTATATTTGCAAAGTGGAAACCACTTTGTCACTACAGTTAACACATGCCTTGTTCTGAATGGGTTCAAACGCGAATGAGGAGACTCCCCCGTGTGCCAAGCTAACACCATCCTGCCTCCTGGGCCCCCCACCCCCGACTTCCACCAAGTGGTCACAGGCTGCACATTTGGGACAAACCCCTTCCCCACTGTGGGGAGGGAGGACCATGGCTTTTTGCAGGGGGGGCTGGAGGTGGTACTGATGGGCTGAGTGTCCTCGTCTGGCTCTTCTGCACCCCTGGAGCTCCTGTTCCCTTGTCCCTCCCTACAGAGCCAGGAGACAGCCTCGGTCATGCCCACTTAAGCTCGAAGGGCTGTGCAAGCCCAGCAGCTCATGCCAGCCCCTCAGTGCTCTCCCTGGTGGGTGCTGTGAGCAGTGGGCTGTGACCCTGAGCTCACCTCCTCCAGGCGGACTTGGTTCTTGGCCTTGATGAGCTCCTCCTCGGCTTGGCTTCGCTCACTGAGTGCCGCGGCCTTCACCCGGCTCAGCTCCTACACCACAGACAGTAACCATCCTCAGCCCTTGCCGGGGGACCCCTTCTAGCCACACTCAGCCTCCCAAGCCTGGCACCCAGCTCACCTCCTCGAGTGACAGCCGTGCAGCCTCCAGCCTCTGCACCCTCTCTTGCATGGCTCTTTCGCTGTCCTCCAGGTGGCGAGTCATGTGCTCCACCTGCCCAGGTGCGAGGCAGGGATAGGGCTGGCAGTCTGGCCCCCTAGGTTTCCCCTCATGGGATCCCCACCCTGGAGGGGGCAGATGAATCTTGGGGACCCTGTTCTTTCCAACTAGAGGCTGCCCCAAGTGGCTTCGGAGGAAGCTAGGACGGAGGGCAGGTCCCAGTGCTGCACCCCAGATGGCAGCCTGCACTGTGGCCCGGGCACAGTCAGGGTCCCTTCTAGAAACCGGTAGGGAGGGTTTGGGTCTGACATCTGCTGGGACTGTCAGCAGCAGCCCAAGGTTGTTGAGGGAAGCCCAGCCAGGAGTCTGCCTTAGGGACACCATGCCCCACTGGGGGAACAGGGAGGGCAAAGCCCAGATGACACAACTGATAGGCACCTCCTTGAAGCGCAGCTGTTCCGCGTCCTCCAAGCTCTGCCGGGACCTCTTCTTCTCCAGTTCCAGGCGTTCTGGAAGCACAGGGGAGACAAGTGGGTGGGACTCCTCATGGGGCCCCTGGTTCTCAGGCCCCAGCAGCAGGCCTGGGTGTGCTGACCTTCAGCCTGGACGGCCCGCATCTTCAGCTCAGCCGTCGTGTTGGTCAGCTCCGTTTTGGTCAGGAACAGCTGCTCCTGCTGAGATTTCACCTTCCGCTCCAGTTCATCCACCTGCAAAGTTGGCAAGGAGGGAGGAAGCTTCGTTCAGCTTACCCGAAGCCCCACCCCAGGCTCCCCAGGGGCTGGCCCCATCCCCCCCCCACCCCCATACCTGGTTTCGCAAAAGTAGGTTCTTTTCATTGGCAGCAGACAAGTCTCTGAGGAGCTTAGACTCCCGCTCTGCAGCTTCCTGGGGGTAACACAGCAAAAGGGCATCAGTGCCCATCTGCCACCATGCACCCCCGGCCTGCCCACCCCACACCCACCCACCTGCTGCTCCAGCCTGTGCTCCTTGGCCTGCCTCTGTGCCAGGCTCCGCTGTTCCTGCTCTGTGGTGGCCAGGAGCTCCCCCAGGTCCTGGGCCTTCTGCTCCGACAGAGCCAGGGCAGCCTCTGTCATCTGAAGTCTGCAAGGAGAGAAGGGCCAGCCCTGCTCCAGCCGACCTCTAGCCTTTGCTAAGGTCATTCTTGCCAGGCCACTACACCTGCTAGTGCCCCTTGAGCTAGTCTAGGCTCCTCAGAGACTTGTCTGCTGCCAATGAAAAGAACTTGCTTTTTGCAAAACCAGGTAAGGGGATGGCGGGGGCGGGGGGGCTGGTGCAGGGCAGTGGAACCAGGCTTCTAGGGAGCCTGGGGTGGGGCTTGGGGAAAGCAGACAAAGCTTGACCTTCCCTCCCTCAGTGCCCAGTGCCCAGCTTTGCAAGCAGATGAGTTGGAGCTCTTCCCAGAAAGCCTTCTCAGTAACTACCCTAGCGGTTTCCCTGACTTCCTTTGTGCACTGGAACCTGAGTCCCTACTAGGATGGTCCTCCTCTGCTCTGTGGGCAGGCCTATGAAGTGTTCTGAAACCTCCTCATATCCCCATCCTGCCTTCTGCCCCTCCTTACTTGGCCTTGAGGGCATTGATGATGGAGTGCCTCTCGTTCAGGGCTTCCTGAAGCTGCCCCACACGTGCAGCCGATGCCCTGTGGACAGAGAGGAGGGTTCGAGGGGCCCAAACCCGAGTCGTCTGAGCCCCTCCCTGAAGCGGCTGCTGCCCCTCATGCTCACACAATGTCCAGGTGTGGGCTAAGGCAGTGCTCAGTGGCGCCTTGAGCCCTCCAGCCAACTCCCTCAGGAAATACAGCCCACATCCTTGTCTGTGGGGAGATGACCAGGCTCCCACATTAGGTCACTCCAGGGCCAGAACCAGGACCCAGACCCCCAGGTTCCCCCACTGCACTGCCGCCCTGCCCTGGACCCGGGGCCAAGCTCACTTGCTGCTCCTGGCCATCTCTTCTCTCTGTCTGTCGATCGTCTCCATCAAGTCCATAAACTGGGGACAGAGCCAGGCAGAGCCCGTCAGGGCCCAAAGCCTGCTCACTCCCCATGGTTGGCAAGAAAGGAGGCCGACATCTACTGAGGCAGCAGGACACCAAGGAGCTGAGCCTCATCCAAGGAGAGGGAGGCCCAGGGGGAAGTCCACCCACCCAGCTGAAAGGCATCAGAACAAGAGGCTGCCTCTGGGGCCTAGGTACTGGCTTCTCGGAGAGGCTCCAGAGCTCAGAGGGAGGGAAGGTGGCCATGGCATGGGGGCTGAGGGGGGCTCTTTGTCCACACAGCCGGGACGGGGCAAGGCCCTGCGGTCAGAGGCAGCATCGTCCTTACCTGCTTGGACTTCTCTTCCCGGAGGTGCCGCACCTCCTTGCTGAGCACCTGGGCACGGGCCTGGCTTTCCCGGAAGACGGTCTGCCGGTCCTGGTTGTGGTCCATGGCTTGCTCTGTTGGAAAGAGTGAAGTCGTCTCCTGGGGGACTGAGCCCCAAGAATGGCCAATGGCCAGCCCACCCCCATGTCTTAACCACACCGATCGGACCCCTCAGTGCACTAGCAGGTGAGAGGCTCAGAGGCAGCGGGGACAGGGGATAGGGGCAACAGTGAAGCGAGGAGCCTGGGAGGCACCTGGTGGGGGGACAGTCTCATGGGAAGAGGTTGCTCAACTGTCACAAAAGGTGGGCATTTGGATTCTTCCCCAAAGATTAAAAGCCAACATGTGACTTTTAAGAGGTGAATGTTGTGCTCAGCTCCCATGTGCTGGAAAGATCCAGGCAGCATTTGGAGAGGGGCCGGCCAGAAGCGGCCACACTGTCAACTGGGGTGACTCAGAGGCAGGTGCAAGAACCAAGAAACAGGAGAGGACATGAGTTGGGGAGACTCAGGAGATGGTAACCTCACACTAGATTCCGGCCAAAGCCTGGGCCCTCAAGGGGCTGGTGCTGCTGGTGGAACAACTTGCCGAGGGGAGTGGCAGAGCACTCAGCAGGCCTGGGATGGAGGAGTTGAGGGTCATGACAGAAGGGACCGTGGTGTGAGGAGGGGACCGTGGTAAGCCTGGGCCGTTGGCACTCTGCAGGCTCCCGCCTCTGCCCTTTCTTCCTTGGTGCCTGCTCCCCGCTCCCTCTGTTTCTAATACTCTACCATTGTGATGCCCTTATGGTTCCAGCCCAAGCAGCCCCTCTCTCGGTGGATTCTGCCCCCAAAGGTTAAAGGCCAAAATGTGACTTTTAAGAGGTGAATCAGCTGATCCTGTCAACAGGGAATCAGCTCTATGCCCTGCTTCAAACAGTGCAATTTGCCAGCAGCCCCATGTGCCCATACCCACGGCTCTGAGGATGTCGCCCGGGATGTTATTCCCAGCCAGCTCCAGCTTCCACAGGGTTCTGTTGCTGGGGAGACAGTTCACCAGGGCGCGGCCCCCGAGGAGGCCAATGTGATTCCAGCGCAGGTCTGGAAGGAAATGTGGTGTTGCCAGGGGTGGGAGGGCTGGCCCTGCCCAAGACACTGGCACTTCCTGTGATGGGCCACAGATCAGGAGCCCGGCTCAGTGTGCCCCTCCTCACCACCCCCTCCCTTCTGGGAGAGGACAGAGGAAGCATTGGGAGGGCTTGGGATGCAAGACCTCCCTGCCTGCTCTGAGGATGGGGAGGGCCGGTGCTGGCAGCCTCACCCAGTTGCTGGAGGCTGGCATTGCTCTTCAGGGCCAGGGCCAGCTCCTCGGCGCCCTTGTGGTTGATCTGGTTGTTGCGGAGGTCCAGCTGCCGCAGGGTGCCATTGGCCGCCAGGGCCCCGCAGAAGGTAGCAAAGGCTTCATCCCATGTGCCCAGGTTGTTCCACTCCAGGGTGAGGCTGCAGGAAGGGTGGACATGAGGTGCATAGCCCAAAGGGCATCCTCCTCCCATGGGATCCAGTGGGCTCGAGGAGGAGCGCGGGCTTGGGGGGTCTCTGGCAGAAATTGAGTAACTTATACCCACCTACCCCTGACCAGAGAAGGCTGGCATGAGGTGTGAGCTCCCATGTTGCAGAAGAGTGTCCCCTGGAGCCAACCCAGAACCACAGAGAGAGCAGAGGCTGCGGGGAGAGCTGGGGGCTGGGACTGCCACCCTACCTCTGAATGGACTTGTTCTGTCGGAGGAGTTTTGCCAGTGCCTCGGCCCCTGCTGCTCGAAGGTTATTGCCCTAGGACAGGAAGAGGTCATCCAGTCACTCTCCGGCGTCCTGGCCTGGGCTCTGAATACCCTGGTCAGGCAGCGGGTGAGGCCATGGCACGCTCTGAACAGACGTGTGGCTCCTTTCAGATTCTGCCTTCCCTGACCAGAGTGGCCTTCTGATGCAGGCTCTTTCAGTGTGCTTGTGAGAATGCTCTGGAACTCACATTTCTGCCCTCAGAACACCAGCACACATTCATGAGACCATGAGAAAACGGTGCGGAGCCTGTGTGCCCAGAGCGCTTACAGACATGGTCTCTGGCCACCATGCAGACTCCTGGTTGCCAGGACACCTGCATCTTCTCTACTCCTGCTCTCAGGTGGCATGCCCCTGAGTGCAGATCCACCCACCTTGAGATCCAGAAACCGCACAACAGTGTTGACACACAGACCCTGCAGCAGCAGCGTGGCCCCTGTAAGAGAGCAGGGCAGTCACTCTCCACCCCTGGCGGCTCCATTTTGGGGCAGCTCCCCAGACACAGGGGAGGGACAGCTGTCCACGTGGCCCCCACCAGCCAGGGTTCATGCCAAGTCACCCCACTTCTGTGTCAGGTTTGAAACAGCTTCCAAGTGCCGAGTCAGGCTGCTGACCCTTGTGCTCATCAGCACGGCAGGACTCTCCTAAGCTGGGGGACGCTAAGGGCTTTCCCGTTAAAAAGAGAAATTGCCTTCTGCGCTCAGGTTTCCAAAGGGGTTGCTTTAATGACAGTGAAATGGAGAAACTTCACCAAAAATAAAAAAAGAGATCAGGTGGGACAGAGAGTTCTTTGCTAGAGGTGCCAAGCACCAAGGACTGGGGTATATGTAGCTAATGAGCAGCAGTGCAAAAGCAGCCAGAGGAGGTGGCCCTGAAGCAAAGGGCTTGAACCCAGCCCCAACTCTGAAGTTGCAAGGACTGCCCTGGGCGCTGCCGGCCCTTGGTGCCCACCTTCCTCACTCAGCATGCAGTCACTCAGGATGAGCTCCGTCAGCAGTGACTCCTTCTGCAGCAGCTTGCCCAGAGCCCTGCAGGTGTCCACTGTCAGGCTCTGTGTGGCCAGGTCCAGCCGGCCCTGCGGCAGCTGGTGCAGTTGCTGCAGGACAGTCTCCTGGGGTTCGGTCCCACTCTCCTTGCACAGCCGACTGTAGGCGCGCCGGAACTCCTCCATGTCCCTGGAGTGCAGGAAGGGCTTCTCCCCAAACTCCTAGACAGGACTCACCAGAAGCCAGCTGGAGCCAGGAAGCCAGGGAAAGGCAGAAGGGCAGGGCCTCTCCCATGGGGGCCTACAGAGGCCCCGGCAGCTCAGTGCGGGGCACAAAGACCCTAAGTCCTCAGCAGGCGAGGAACAAGGAACAAACTGAGTTGGTCCAACAGGCAGGAGGCCCCAGGAGAGAGGGGGCAGGTGATGCTCAGGAGACCGCAAGAGCCGGGGACCAAGGAGGTGGGCGTCCTCGGGGGCGGAGCCTCCAGCGGTAGAGCCTGTCCGGGCGTCGGACGTACCCCTGGGCCCCGGGCCGGAGGCCCTAGCCCTCGGGCCGCTGACCCCGGCTCGTACGCCGCAGGTGTACGCGGCCTCCGCGCGCCTCAGTATCCAGGAAGAGCAGGGCGCGCCGGGAAGACCTGGTAGAAACTACGACTCCCAGGAGGCCTTGCGGAGGAGGGCTTTCACCACGGCCAATGAAGGCGAAGGAGCGGGCGCGCGCGGCGGGACTATTGGTTGGCGTTGCGAGGGCGGGGCTCCGGGAGGCGCGCTCTGGGTCGACTGGCTGACAGCTCGGGGGCGGGGCTCCAGAGGGCGCGCTCAGGGTTCATTGGCTGGGGAGGCGGGGGCGGGGCTCCAGAGGGCGCGCGCTTTTGTGGCGGTCATGGAGGAAACCGGAGCCGTCTTCCGGAAAGTGAGAAAGGGCGTGCTGGCTGGGCGGGTTGGGGGCGCCGGGCGAGGTTTCTGTGGCTGGGGGACGCGCACGGGGCCGGTGGGGACGCTGCGACCCCTCTTCCCTGCCTGACTCACGTGCGGGTCCTGAGCCGGCCCCCGCGCTGCCATCTAGGGTGAGCCAGTTTCCAGAATCCGGCAATGACCGCCATTCCGAGCTCCCTTCGTCCTCCGTGGTCCCGTGCCCCGGTAGCAGAAGGTTGAATAGGCGCCCTAGTCTGTGGCCAGACGGAAAGTGCAGAAATCGGGCAGGGGTAGGTGCTGGCACAAATGCAGGGAGACTCAGAGAGGAGCCCGGGCCGCCGACCCCTGCCCCTCGCCCCGCGGCTACGGGTTCGGCAGGACTCTCCTCCCTCAAGGGTTTAGCGTAGAGCACAGTGCGGCCCAGCTCGCTGGTAGTGTAGACACAGCTCGGCTGTGTATTCTAAAGCTTCTTTTTGGCCTTTTTCCTGTTACGCCAGACCTGTGCTTTGCGTCTCGATTTAGCCGGGCTGGCTCCGTTGTCTGGTGTGTTTGTGTCTCTACGAGTGCTCTTCTTAGCAACACACCCAGCAGTCAGGCACTGGGTATGCACCAGGCATGAATTGGCCCGTGTAATGCTCAGCACCCTAGGACATGGGTCCTAGTACTGTCCCTACTTGCCAGTGGGAGAAATCAGCAGAACTAGGGTCAAACCCAAGCCACCCACTTCCAGAGTAAGCCCCTTTGCCCTGCACCTGGCAAGTGCTGCTCTGGGTGGATGGATAGGGAGGCCCGCCACCTCCCACACTCCGCTGGCTATGAGTGGTCTGGGTCTCATTTTGTTACTCTGCCTTAAGGTTTGGAGACACTGAGCCCTTGATGTCAGGCCTTTGTGAACCTGGGGTGGGAAGGTGCATCCCAGCCCCTTGTGAGCACTGCCTTGTCCACCCTGTCCTAGTGGGGATTTTCGCTCTTTTATCACCCAGAGCTGGGGTTGTGGCCATTACCCATGACCAAGGCTGTCGCGTCAGGGGTTGTGTTGCCTCCACACAGTGGGACAAAGGCTGACCACATCCCAGATCCCATCTTCCCCTCTGCAAATTTAGGGAATCTCAGCTCCCAGCTGGTGTTGATCCCTTTGTCACGACCACCCCATGCAGCTGCCCCCCACCAGCAATCTGACTGATTTAGCTCTTCACCTGGGTTTGGGAGCTGCTGGAGTGGTAGAGCCTTCTGGGCCCTTCCTGGTATCTTCCAGGTACACGGGCTTCCCCAGTGGCTCAGTTGGTAAAGAATCTGCCTGCAATGCAGAAGACCCATGTTCAATCCCTGGGTCAGGAAGGTCCCCTGGAGAAGGGAATGGCAACCCACTTCAGTATTCTTGCCTGGAGAATTCCATGGACAGAGGAGCTGGCAGGCTACAGTCCATGGGGTCCCAAAGAGTCAGACACCACTGAGTGACTAACACTCCAGGTACACAGCGTGTAGGACCAGCAGGTGGCGCCAGGCTCCCGTGGTCATAGCTGGAAGGGTGAAGCTGCTTCAGCGCTGCTGGTGACCAATGGCAAGCTCTTCGCCTCCAGAGATGGGTCTCCAGTGGGGTCCACTCCCTCCACTCTACTCTCCAGCTTTGCTGAGCTGCACTGGGCAAGGCAGTGCCATCTCCATGGCCAAGGCTGGAGGCCTGTGGGTCCTTGGCTCACCTCTGCACGACACCTGGCTTCTGGGCTCCTGGGCACCCACTGCTGCTGTTCCACGTCCCCAGGCGCTCTGTGGGCTCCTCATTCACAGCTTCTTCCAGCTGGTCCCTACCCTCAGCAACCTCCCTGGGTCCCCTACCTTGACTGCCCATTGACAAGGAGCCTGGCTCCTGCTAAGCTCTGGGGTTCTCACAGTACCCTTCCCCATTACAGGAAGATCCCCTTCTCCGTGCCATGCTGTAGGCCCCAAGGAGGGACCTGGGATGCAGCTGGCACCGTGCTCAGAGCAGGGTCTGACAAAGCCAGGCAATGTTAGTGACATGGGCAGGCCTGTGAAGGGGCCCACTGTGGGGAAAGCAACTTGTCTCTGGGAGCAGGAGCACAAGACCATTCTGGATACCATGAGGACTGGAGCCCAGAGCAGTGGGCCGGCACCTTGGCTGCTCCCTCGTGTCTGCCACACGCGTCTCATATCTGGCTCTCCTGGAGGCATTCGCAGGGAGGTATCCCCCCATGCCTAGTCCTCCACCCTGGGGAGACCCAGCCCCACAGACAGCATTTCCAGCTGGAAATTACAACCCCATCCCATCCACAATGAAATGACTAAAGGGTCAGCAGGAGGGGTGGGGGAAGTGGCTCACTGATGTGCCCTCCGTCCCCCAGGAGCTGGTGAGCAAACTGCTGCACTTGCACTTTAAAGACAAGAAGACCAAAGGTGTGTGAGCCCGAAGCAGGGGTGGGGTGCTGGGACCCTGCGCTGCAGCTCTGCAGGAGCCAGGGCCTCAGGGAGGGCTGGGTGGGCCAGACAGAGGGTGGAGGTCACCAGCCTGAGCATGAGCCACACCAAAAGCGGTGAGGGTGGAGTGGGGCAGCAGGGAGAACGCGTACTTGTAACCTGCTCCCTTCGCCTTGCAGTCAGTGGGGATGCGCTGCAGCTCATGGCCGAGCTGCTGAAGATCTTCGTTGTAGGTGAGCAGAGGGGCCCGATAGCGTCCTCTGGGGTCCCACCCAGGCTTGTCTGGGTGATTTGTGATCCCTTTACATTTTTCAGTGAGGCTATCAAGACACCTTTTTCCCATTTTCCCACAAGCACCTTGTCCCTGAAAATTTCTGTATTTCAGAAGTCTCAACCTTGTCTTCTGAGCTGTCAGCTGGCACAGGGGTGGGGGAACAGCCAGGGCTGTGGCCAGGGGGGTTGGGGTTCAAGCCCCCCCAGCTTTCTCTACCTTACTTCCCCCCGCATCACGGCAGAAGCGGCCATCCGCAGTGTCCGGCAGGCCCAGGCAGAGGAACTGGACCATGTGGATGTGGAGCAGCTGGAGAAGGTGCTGCCTCAGCTGGTAGGTGGGCCTCCAGAACAGGGCCTGGGTGGGGAGTGGGTGGGTGGCCCACACCCATAAGGCTCTGAGCACGCCTCTCCCCCACAGCTTCTGGACTTCTAGGGTTTCCACCCTCACTGTGACTGCCTGCTGGGAGTCGTAGCCTCTGGTTGCAGACATGACAGAAGCCGCTGACCCACAACGTTCTCCTCCAGCTCCCAGCAAACCACCCCTCTTCCCCAGGTCATCCCTTCTGCCTGCTGCTGACAGCCAGGACACAGCATGCGGAGGGGAGAGGTCGCTGACAGGATGAGGGGCCAGGTGCCTGGGTGGGTGCCCTACCCACCCCGCCCCCGGGGGCAGCCAGGTACCCACCGGTGTGAGAGAAGCACTCGGTCACTGGGAAGCGGGTGGCGGGAGACCCGCCCACCTAAACAGGTAGCCCACATGTCCTCCGCACACACACAGAATGGTGTGGTTCTGCCACTGGTACCAAAGCTAGTGTGTCACCTTCCAGCCATCCGATACTCCCCTCAAAAGATGCTTCCCTGAGCTACATATTTGTTTTCAACAAAGCAACATCAATAAATCAGAGCCACCTCCCCAGGCACAGCCTCCTGTTGCCATTAATCACCCAAAGTCAAGTTGCTTCGAAGCTGGAAGAGGACAGAGTAACAAAGACCATGTGTGAGTACCCTGCCGAGGGCCGGGCTTGAGGGGCTGTGACATCGGAGCCCTCGCACGTGTGGCTGCTCGCCTGGGATGGTGCCTCTGCCACGGGGCTGCCGTGGGCATGGGGTGCCAGCGACCGGCCGGGATGCCCAGGGATGTGTGGGCAGGGCTCTTTGGGGGGAGAGGGGTCATGCCAGTGGAAAGGACCACTGCCCCCAGGGCCCAGGCGAGGCAGGTCAGGGCTGTTCAGGACCTGTTAGGAGCCCAGTCAGGAGGCTTGGCTGCCCTCTGGGGCCCAGCAACCACCCCCCCACCCCCCCCAGCACCTACCTCCCATTAATTCTGAAAGCTGTCTGGACTTGTCAGCCTAGGATTGAATCACCCCGAGGGCTCTGGGCCCAGTGACCTCGGAGTCAGGACTCTCATGGAGCAGCGGGACCTGGCCTGCTGGGGAGGGACATCTGCCCGACTGCCATGGGCACCCAGGAGCCCTGCCCCCACCCCCAAGGGTGGCATAGGTAGGGGGCCAGCCCGCCCTCCCTAGTTTAGCCCCGCTGGCTCCTTCCTGCACCCGTTCCCCGCCTCTGCCCCCCATCTTCCTCTCCCCTCCTCCCACAGGGAGTCTGAGGGCTTCAAAGCTCTGGGCGCATGTGGAAGTAATTAGACCTGAGGGGAGAGGCTGGCGACAAGTGCCAGGGCCCGTGCCCCCCCCACAGCCACTTTGAAGTGCACTCAGACGGTGGGGCGGGCGGGGCTCCGGGAAACCCCAGGCAGGCCCTGCCCGCCCAGCCCTCCAGGGGTGGAGGCAACATCCTCTCTCCTGTCAGGGACTGGGGGCCCGGCCTGAGCTGCAGCCAAGCAGGCGACGCCCAGAGGCCTTTCTCCCCAAACTTGTGTCCTCCACAGAGGGGGCGTTAATGTCAGTGAGGTTCAAAACCAAAGGGCAGGCAGTTCAAGGAAGACACCTGTGTCCTTAACAAGAACAAGCCCCAGCAAGCAGCCTCTGGGCTCACGTGTCACCATCCAGCTAGGCTGGGGGCCTCTGGCTGGGAGCTTGGCACAGAGCGGAGGACAGAGGGACCCTCCCCTGGAAAAGATGACAGGAGGGTCTCAGGAGAGGCTCGCGTCTTTATTTCCGCTCAAGGTGGGCAGGGGTCCTGTGGCTGGCAGAGTGGGCACCTCTGGCAGCTCTCACCTCTTCCCGGCTGCAAGGCAAACACACGGGGTGACCTCGAGGCCCTGGGCTCCTGCCCACAGCCCCTCCCCGCCCAGCCACACCCCCAGGGTACCTGGCAGCTTCAACCACTTGGGCACTTTGCCCAGATCCCTCCTCACAGGCTGGGCTGTCCCCCGGCTGAGCTCAGGGGGCCCCACTGCCCCTTCCTCAGCAGCTGGCTCCAACTCAAGGGGTGCAGGGTCAGGGGCTGGCGGTGGGGGTGGGGTTCCTGCAGCCCTGGACATGCACCTGGAAACAAAGGCACAAAGGCCGAGGTGCTGGGTGGCGGGCGCTGTGCCATTGCGCTCCGCCAACCTCTGCGAACACTCACCTGGCTGCAAGCACGTCAGCTGCAGATGGGGAGACGGTGTGTTCCAGCAGCCTGGGCTCCAGGTAGATGCCTGCAGGAGGCCCAGTGTACCCTCAGGCCACAGACAAGGGGACCCCACCCGCCTACTGCTGCTTTGCTCTGGGAGGGAGAGTGGCCCAGCTCTGGGGAGTAGTAGGGTAAGGGGGTATCCCACAGGTCTCCCTCCCAGACCTGAAGTCCTCTGCTCTGGGGCATCTCAGGAGCTGGAATGTGGGGCCCAGGGCTGGCCAGAGCTGGTGGGCAGAGGGGGACGCTACCCACCTGTCGGCTCCTCAGGTCCAAAGTGCACAAGGGCGGCAGGGAAGAGGTTCGCCTGCAGGGAGGGCAGAGGGGAGCTCAGGGAACAAGTGGGCCCCGTGGGGCACAGGACGGCAGGGAGGAGCAGGGAGGGCTGCAGCCCGCTTCTGTGCTGGCCTCACGGGCACATCTGTTAGGCCCAGGGCTCCACTGAGGAGGCTACAGCCCCACCAGGCCCCTCCCATCAAGCCGCCCACTGCCCAGCTTCACCTGTTCCTCCTCTGGCACCAACCCCAGTGCGAGCCAGGCCAGGGCATCAAACAACAGGGTCCTTCCAGGGCCCAGCCTCAAGCACCAGCTGAACAGGAAGCTCTTGTGGTGCGCGTGCTCTGGCATTTTTAACTATCTCCCCTTCCTGCCCAGGTCCCAGGGTCAATGCTTAATATTCTGAAGGTTGTGGCCGCCCCACCCTCAGCAGAGACTACAGGACATCAAGGGGTCAGAGATGCAGATGAACACAGAAGTGCATGGATGGGGATGGGGGCATGGGGTGTGAGGTGGCCGCCAACAGAGGCCACAACCCGCTATGCCCCAGGCTCCCCCGACCTCTGCTGCCCAAGAATGGAGGGGGGACTCTGCAAGGGCTGACAGGTGAGCCCAGTTCCCCTGGGAGCAGCTGGATGGGCGATGGGAGTGCCATGTGCAGGGCTCGCCAGTGGTACCCAGACATAGGAAAGTGAGCGGGGGGCCTCTTGGAGCCAAGTTGCTTTGGGAGCCTGGGTTCAGAGGTGCCCCCAGGCCTACTGCCTTGACCTGAAAGCCCACATAAGGGTTCCCTGACTCAGCACTGGGTCACCTTATGAGGAAGAGCCAGTGCTAGCCAGCGTGAAGCCCCTCCTGCAGGGTAGGGGGGGTCCCCACATTCTTCCTGGCGTCCTGTCCGTGGGGGTGGTGGCACAAGATTTCTGCTCAAGGACTGGCCCCACCTGCATAAGACGCATCACATGGCCCCTGAAACATTCCTGGAGGCCTCCCAGGCAGGAGGGCAGACTATGGTGCAGAAATCAGGGTTGTAGGATAGGATCCCAGAGCCCCCCAGCATCATCACCTGCCTCCAGTCCCGCCTGTGCATCCAAGGGTGACCGTGGCTGCAACCCCCGGAGCTGGCCTGAGGAGCAGCGAGGCCACCACCCACAGCCCTGTGTCCTCAGCCCTCGGCAGAAGGGCCGCAGCTGCCAGCTGAGTGTGTCCTCTCAGCTCTGAGCTCTTGGAATTGGGTGGGGAGTATTAACAGAAAGAAGCTTCAAAGACCAGGAACGCTGGGATTGCAGGCAAAGCAGAGGGACAGAGAAGGGCCATGAACGCTCTGAAACCCCACTCTGAGGCCTGGGATCACAGCCTGCTGCAGGGGAATGGCCTGGAGGGTGTTCGGGGGCTGCCCCCTGGCCCGGGAGGCACCTGAATCTGGAGGGGCTGGAAACAGGTAGGAGAGTGCCTTAACCTTTCTCAGGTGGCCCAGTGAGGCCAGACCCTGAGCTGGCCAACCCCCTAGGCACTGGTAGGATTATCCCAGTGGGGCCACCTAGGGGCTGCAGAGCTTAAGGCCTTGAAGGACCCCTCTGGGCCCCTCAAGGCAGCTCTTCTGGAACCTGGCCTCCCTGCCTCCCCTCTGCACCTGCTGGAAGTCCTCTACCTGCCAGCTTGTGTCCCAGGGGACAACCCCACTGGAAAAAGGGGTGAGTAGAAAGCACAGAAGGCCACTATGACTCCAGGAGGGAGGTGCACCCCTCTGCTCAGGCTGACAAAGTTCACAGATCGTGGTGGTCTTCGGGGCCCTCTAAGGGCATCACCAAGGGGTGGGGCTTGATGTTGGGGCTCTGGGTAAGGCAGTGCAGGGGGGCTGAGACAGGAGCAAAGGGAGGTCCCTGAGGCTCGGGGCTGCACCAGCATGAAGGGGCTTGGGCCCAGGAAGTAGGTATGACGTGGGCTGTTGGGGACCTCTGTGTTCAAGGATGGCATCCTTGGCAACCACCAATCCTCAACCTCACCCATCTCGCCCAACAGTCATTCTCCTGGCCCCGTGGCCAAAACAGGCAGCTAGGCTTCCAGCCCCCACACCCACCCTGAGCTGTCACTTCCTGGGGTGCAGGACTGGCCCCCGGGCAGCCGGCAGCCAGCAGCCAGCATGCGGCCCTGCCAGGGACATGAAAGCCGGCAGCTTCCGCGCCCGCTCACCCGCGGGAGGGAGGAAGGCTTCCTTCCCCAAGCCCTGCCAGCTCTCTGATCGCAGGCGGGCAGGGACGCCACCCCGAGCGGAGGCCCCACGGCTCCAGGGCGAGCTGACGGATGAAAGGAGACGGCTGCTAGTAGCAGGGGGCAGAGTGTCACCAGGAATCAGGCTGCGTGGGCGGGACAGGCAGCACCCCAGGGTTCCTAATTGGAGGGGGGTGCCTGGACACTGGCCTCTCTCCATCCCAAAGCATCTTCCAAATTCAATGTTTATCAACAGGCTGGCCAAAGATGGAGAGTGGGGAGGGAGGGAGGCAGGGCGGGTAGGGATAAAGGCAGGCCCGGTGCCTCTGGGGCTCCCAGGGGGCTGCATAAGGGGGCTGAGAAGGGGGAGTGGGAATGCGGGGAAGCACCCTGCTCCCACCAACCTCGACTCCTTTCCTTGGTGGGCTTCTAGCCTCTCTGCTGGTCTGGCCCCATCCCCCCATGATGGTGGCAGCCCCAGGCAGCAAGCAGATCCCCTTGCCCCAACTCAGACCTCTGCAGGGCCTGCTGGCCATTTAACAAAGGCCAGCCTCTGTTACTAATTAAAATATCTGAAGAGACTTTAAGAGGAAACCATTAGGCCAGAGGGCTGGGGAGGCCCCGGGCTGCTCTCCTGGGGTGAAGGGACAGGACATTCCTTCTGGCTCTGGACTGCAGCCCAGCAGGGCACCGGATCAACACTCCTCACCCTGGGAGCTCTCGGGGCCCCCAGTGCCCAGGGAGGGCCCGCCGTGGCATTCCCAGCGGAGGCCATGGGATCCAGGGGACAGGCAGGGGCAGGGCAGCAGGCCTGGCAGCAGCCCCTCCAGTCTGCAGCCAAACTTGCCCAGCAGCTGGCACCCCAGGGGCCTCCTGGGCGGCTGGCCACCTGAACTGAGGCCTCTGACCCTTGGTCCTTCGGGGGCTCCCCGAGCAGCCCCACGTGCCAGCCCCTTCTCACCCAGATCCAGGGGCAGTCCTGGCTCAAGCCAGCATCAGCCAGCTGGACAGGCCCATCCCCACTGAAGCAGGAGGCACGAGAGACTGAAAAGCCCCAAAACTGCCTTCAGAGGCGCTCTGATACAAGCTCACCCCTCTACAAGGCCTTATCGTACTTCTGACTGTGGCCTCACCCGCCCTCCCTGGCAACTGTCCCTCCCAGGCCAGCCCCAGACAGTACCTGAAAGAGGGTCAGCGTGTTGTCGTCCAGGATGGTTTTTGGAGGAGCGATGACTGTGGAGAAGTAGTTGTCTGCACCAGGAAGTGCCCTGCCCCTCCCCCCATCACCGCCCCCACCTTTGGCCCATGCTTGCCCCTACACCCCCAGAGGCCCTGCTCCCAGAACAGCTTGAGAGTGAGCCGGAGGATTTCTGAAGCAGCCCCCTCAGCTCACATCTCCCTATCTATCTCTCTGCTGTTGCAAAAACCCAGCCAGAAGCTGGGGAGAGGGCCAGGGGCAGACTCACCCACAGGGGAACACCTGACCCCTCAACCCCCAGATGTTCTCCAAAGGCGGCCAGCAGCTCTTCCTGACACCCCCTCCCCCAGCCCCTACATCCCCCAGGGCAGGCGGGCAGCAGAGGGCACAGGGGTACTGAGCAGGGTCACCCTCCCTCCCCAACTCCCCCACCTCATGCTCAGACCCCAGCGCAAGACCCGCCAACCCGGTGCTGCTGCTTCTGTGGCAAGAGCTGCTTCAAGCCCCAACTGGGAGGGGCCGGGGCGGCTAACGGGATGTCCTGAGGAAGCACTCACACAGGTAGAACGGCAGCTCGGGGTTGCCCAGGTGGCGCCTCACGAAGTCCCGCAAATCCCCCACTGCAGGAGAAAGGTGGGTAAGCAGGCACCCCACTCCAGGGCCACGCCCCCTCCGCAGTGGGATGAGCCCAGTCCAACCTCTGTGCAGACCACCCCCCAGGTCACCGAGGACCCTCCTCAGAACTGGTGCATGGCTGGCTTTCTTCAGGTGAGCTGCAGTCCCAGGCCAGAGGCCCCAGTACTGGGTATAGGGGAGCCCACCCTCTCTGGGTGCCCCTCTGTCCCAGCAGAGCCCAGAACAGTGGGTGCATGGAGGGCACCCTGCCCCAGAGGCACTGCCCAGCTGCTCTGCCAGGCCTCTGACGAGAGCCGGTCCCCAGCCCTGTGCCCACTGCCTGCCCCAGAGCCCAGACGGAAGGAGCCTGGAGGGGTTCGTGGGTCCTCCCGCCCTCCTGGCCTCCCAGACGGGGCTGCTCACCGGTCTCGCTGGGGCGGAAGAAGCCCTGCAGGATGTAGCGGTCAGGAAACAGGACCCTCAAGACCACCTAGGCCAGGACAAGCCGGTTTGTCAGCAGGACAGCTGGAGCCCAACCCAGGCAGCTGTACCCCTGGGCCCACAATGGCCAGGCCTCCCCTACACTGGGCCAGCACCCCCTCACCTTGGCTGCCCCCTGAAACTCCTGGCCATGGGCTGGAAGCAAGGACCAGACAAGTACCCACATGCACTTGTGAAAACACAGTGACATTCTTCATCTTAAAACGGGGCTGACTGGTTCATTAACAAACCGCAGCCCTGCAGGCCTGTGCTGAACTACAGGAGACCATGGCCAGTTGACCTGTGGGCTGCGGGAAACGCAGGAGGCCCCAGCACAGAGCCGTGTGGAGATGGCACCCCCCCATCCTGGGTACCTTAGGGTAGCGCTGCAGCTTCTCCTTCATCTGAGCCTCCCTGAAGGCTTTGGTCACCAAGGGCGCTTCTTCTAGGCGCTTCCTGGGGAGGGGGTGGGCAGTGGTGAAGGTCCCAGGTCTCCCTAGCCAGAGCAGAGACCCACACTGGCTGGACTCTGGGCTTCTCCCTCAGGCTCCGTGAGATGCCCCCCACACAGGGCCAGACAGGACTAAGCGCCCCCTGCCTGGGCCCCCGCACCCTCTGAGGTGCTGCTGAGCGCATGGATGTCTCAGAAGGGGCCAGGGCACACCCACCGCTCACTCTTGAGTTGGGCCAAGCGTCTTCTGACATCGTCCACCGTCACCTCGAAGAACTCGTCAGGCAGCTCCGCAGGCCAGGCCTGGAGCAGCACCTCCAGGTCAGGGTGGCACACCACAGGGTCTCGGTCCACCGGCTGGGCAGGTAGAGAGCTCAGCTGACGCAGGTCCCAGGAGAGGCCCAGGCTCCCCACCCTGAGGGGCTGGGGTAGCCACACAGACCCCAGCTGAGCCATGTGCTGCCGGCCCCACCTGTCAGCCCGTGGCCAGGACTCCAGGGTGGGGCATGGGGCACCCAAGCCTGTCCAGGACCAGGGACCCTCCCCCGAGGCTCGCCCACTCAGCAATACGGATGCTGAGACCCTCACCAACAGGGCCCCAGGGTCTCAGCGCAGCCAGGCCAGAGGGCACCCTGACTACTGGGGGGACCTGGACAGTGAATGAACGGCAGCATCTCTGTTCGCGTCCTGTCTTTATGGGGGCTCCCCATGAGCTCCAGGAAGCCACCTGCTATCACGGTCTCCCGAAGTGGGGAACAAAACTGGGGAGCAGTACGCTGGTCAGGGCCACGTCAGAGATTCCACAGGAGGGGCAGGACAAGCAACAACCCCTAAATCAGAGGCTTGGCAAAAACCTGCCAGCGGCTGGCCCGTGGCTACACAGACCCCACCTCCCTCCCTGGGGGAGCAGTCAGCCCCGCCCTCTGCCCACCGTGGGGACACAGGAAGGGACAGCCTCTTTCCTAATTGGCAGCCAACAGCGACGGAAATTACAAGGCAGGGCTCGCTGTTTGCAGTGCCTCCGGGTGGGTAATTGCAGCGAGTGTAGCCCAGCTGACAACGGGGGAAGACACCTTCGTGGTGCTGAGGCTGCCTACGGAGCCCAGCCTGGCGGAGGTGTCCCGCGGGGCCCACACCAGGTCCTGCCCTCCCTTGCACGGACTGTCCACAAACGCCTGGGGTGAGGCCTCTCTCGCCTCCTGCTCCTGCCTGCCCTCTCCTCCATGCCCCAGCCTTGCACAGGAACCCACACTCTGCCTCCAACACCCAGCGCCGGGCTCGGCAGGCTTCTCTCAGTGTCCCTTCCTGCACCCTGGCTTGACCCCAGCCCCGCCGGCTCTAAAGGTCAGACTCACCGTCCTGGGGCTGGCCAGTGCACCTGCCAGGTGGCCCACGGCTGCTCCCCCAGCCACCCCCGAGGCCCTGACTGCCCAGGCTGGCAGGTCTCTCCCACTCCTGAGCACACAGCTGCGTCACGCCTTGTAACAAAGGGCAGTGGGCTCTCGCCAGGAAGCCCCTCTGATCTCAGGGCACTGGTGGCAGGGGAGCTAGGGAAGACTGGCTGAGGCCCGGGCAGTAGGGTCGGTAGGTGGCTGACCGAGGCCCCTGGGGGTTGCCCCCTCAAAGCCACAACCCTCCTGCAGCCCACAGGCAGTCCACGCCAAGCTTTTTATAACAAGATGCCAGGCGCCAGGCTGCCCCCCACAGCCACGGCGCCTGCATTCCAAAAGGGCCGAGCACTCGCCTGGGCTCCTGGGGGAGGGTGAGGGCAAACATGGATGTGCCTGAGCAGGGCACCACAGTTTCCACGAGTGCCAGGCCCCTGGGGACTCGAGCACAGAGCCCACGTGCCAACGAGCAGGCTCTGGGGCCACGCTGCCCCAGTCCCACCCTCAGAGGGCCCCGTGTGGGCACACGAGTGAGTCGCCCTGAGAATCCAGCCATCGGGTGACTTGTGGTCTGTGGCCTGGAGCTGAGCCTGACCATTCAGAAGTGCCCCTCTTCTCCGGGGGACATGTTGGTGAAGCCCGACCCTGAAAGCGTGGGGCCATTCTGGCCTCCTTGTCCTGGGTACTTCCAGTGCATAGCCCAGGGATGACCTGGAGGACCGCAGGCCACTAGCACTTTCCACAGCCCTCCCACAACTTCCAGAACAAGGACGCAGGCGACATCAGCCTTTAGCTTCATGCTGCTCAGGGGCCACTGACCTTTAGTCAGACAATAAACTGACAAAAATCTCTCTCAGTGTTGCATCTACCCTCAGTTCATGCCCCTCCTCCCACGCAAGCCTCAGCTTTGCTCCAGAAGCCCGTCTGTCTGTCCAACAGCAGCCTGGAGCCAGGGTCCCACATGCGAGCCAGAGGGCCGGGAGAGAGCCACCTCGAGATGACTCTCTCTGACTCGCCTGCATCATCTGCACCTTGGGGAAATTCCCTGCTCCTGGGCAGAGGAGCCAGGGGTCTGATGCCACCCATCAGAGCCCAGACCACCCAAGTCCCAGAGCGGCTGCCCTGACCTGGCCCCAGGAGGGCCCTGTCCCACGAGAAGAGTGGATTTCCATGGCTGGTTGGTAGGACACATCACCCTGTCCTACCAAATGACCAAGGGAGAAGCCAGGAGGCCTCAAACACCTCCACACAGTCTGCCCAGTGGAGCTATTTCCACTGCAAAGAGGAGAGAGACCAGGAAACGAGAAGAGGGCCTGACAGCTCCACGTGGGAGGAAGTGCGGTAGACACGGCACCGGGGGGAGGTCAAGCCTTGGCCCCACTCACTTCAGATGCTCTGCTGGCAATCTGGCCCTCATTTGCTGTTCCTTCACCCACCATTCCTTGGTCATGCGCAGTTGTTATGCACACAGCTCCCATCCTAGATGGATTTATGGAGATGTTTTTGGATAGAGACTAGAGATCTAGAATGAGACACCATTGGGTAAGGAAATAGAAAGGCACCCAACAGCCGCTGTCAGAGGGCTTGGTACCCTTACCATGGAGACTGGGTTCCCGTGCGCTGGTCGAGGGCCAGAGCTCCCAGTTCTGGGATGGGGCTCCAAAATTAAACACCCCCTGTGGAGAGGCAGGCCTGGAACCTTCTCAGCACACCTGGCAACTTGTCTTCACAGCCCAGAACTCCAGGTCAACTTTTCAAGAGCCTGCGGGAGCCGCTCGGAGGATGCGCCTCCGCTAAGAACCCAATGTCACCAGGCCTGGGTCATCCTGGCAGAACTGCAAGTTTTCCATCATTGGCTCAGAGTCCAGCTCCTGAAGGCTGTCAGTATTCAGGGCACAGACTGGCTCTGACTCCCCCACCCCCTTAAACCCCCGGAATGCCAGAGGAGCTGGTCTCTCCCCTGATGGCCTCAACGCTGTGGGCATCTGTCAGCGAGAAGATGAGTAGAATGATGAGGTGGCAGCCAGGGCCGGGGGCCTGAGTCCAAGGAGTTGCGAGGTGGGGGGTCTATACGACTGCCCATGACAGATGAGCAAACAGGCACCATCCTGAGGCGAGGCACAGCGGGTGTCTACAGGCTCCGAGGGTAGGGCCTTAAGGGACCCAACCCTGCTGGTGAAACACTCCATGGGGGTCCCTCATTTCCTGCAAACACATGACCCTGGCAAAGATTCCCTTGTCCCAGCTTCCAACCAAGTTATTACAGACAACACCCAGAAAACCTGAGAGGAGGAAGGTGGATGGAAAGCGTGGATGAGTCAGGGGGTCTGCAAACTGGATGAAACTAGCAAGGGGAACAGACGGCACCAGGGGAGGGACGAGACCCTCTGGAGGTGGGGAGACAGGAACACCCTCTGTGGGTGACGTTCAGAGGAGGCCCGGAGCGATGGCCTGAGGTTGGAGAGATGTTGGACTGACATCTGGGCCACTCAGTCATGGGGACTTGGGAACCAGCCACCAGCACCTTTAGAAAGAGCCGCTGCCACAGTGGGACAGACCCTTCGAGGGAGACCCGAGGGGAGGAAGGTGAGGGCACTGCCCACCGTCAGCACCACTCCAGATCAGCAAGGTCACAGGCACAGCCAGGGGCTGGACGTGGAGGGGACAGGGCACCGGGCCAAGATCTGGGCCCACGGCATCCCCCAACAGCTGGTGGACACGCTCCAGTGGCTGCCACATGAATGGCTGAGGACCCACTTGGGCACACTAGGGTCCCTTCGTGTCAGAAGCAGCCTCACTGCCCGCTGAGGTTTCATTTTCTTGACGGTAATTTTCCAGGACATGATGACACAGGGAGAAAAAATGCAAAAACTATTTGGAGGTGACCTCAACCCCAGATTTTCCAGCTTCCCTGTGAGGGCTCTTGTGTCCCTCCCGCCCTCCCGCCTCCCTCTTGCCCAGACTGTCCTCTGACAATGGTTTTTGGTAACAGGGAATGTGAAGCGTTTCCCCTTGAGGCTTGGAGCTGAAATGAATCACTACGCAGGAGGGACGTGGGCCAAGCCTCCGTCACTCTCAGAGCCGGCCGCCCTCCGGAGCGTGCGCCGTGCCAAAGTGAGGCCAGGCCTGACCAGCGAGGCCACACTGAACCTGAGCCCCTCACCCGCTGGGCCCGTCATGACACAGGCAGAAGCCAGGCCTGCCCCAGCCTGGGGCTGAGGTCCACACCTGACTCTGCCCATCTTCCGAGCAGGAAAAACCAGAGCAGATCTTTAAAAGAGAAATGCTGGGCTGCAACAGCGACACGGGCAGTTTGAAGCTGGCATCTCTCCGTGCACACAGTGCACAGACCCCCAAAGGACTGAAATAAGCAGACGCAGGGCGTGGGGTGGCTCTCCTCATCCGCAGGGGAAGATGTGTGTTCCAGACCAGCAAGCCCGGGGGTGGATGCACACAGCGGATCTGGGCCAGGACCAATCCCACACAGGGAGCCCCCGGGGCCCAATCAGGACGGGGGCCCGCCAACCAGGCCTCCTGGCCCTGTGGGCAGCTCTGGGTACCAAAAGATGCTCAGGTGGCCGGGGTGCCCTGCCCGCCTGTTCATCATGGCTCTGCAAGCTGGGCGTCTGCCTCTCCCCTGAGGCCAGTCATGGCTGACACAGCACAGAGACAGCTGCAGGGCACCCGCCGGTCACCAGGCTTCAGAAACCGCCTCGAGACTCAGCTGGGGCCTTCAAAGCGGCTGACCCATCTGCCGAAAACCCTCAGAGGACATCCCAATTAAGGCCAAGGCTGGCGCCCGCGGGTATCCACAGTCACCAGCAGGTCAGGGACAGCTCATACCCCACCCTGGGTTCACACACAGGGGAGAGTGAGCTGTGCTCTTGGGGGGCTGTCATGGACAGACACCCCAGACCAAGAGAAGGAGGGCAGCAGGGCAGCAAGGGGCACTGCTCCCGGTCTACCCCAGCCCCCAGGTCCTGGCCAGGGTCCCCCCAGTCCTGTGTGTTCTAAGCTTCCCAGTAACCGGGGACAGCCGGAGGTGAAGCTGATGCCTGCCCCAAGGTGTGGGTGCAAGGTGCGGAGCAAGTCATCGGGGCCACATCTCCAGGGGAAAAAAACCACCCCCCGGGCTGGAGGGCAGGCAGGGGAGACCACGGTCAGCCAGCCCTGCTAGGGGGTTGGGGCTTTTGATCACGAACCCCTGTACAGCTGCGTGGGGGGATGCCTGCTGGGAGCACGGCCCAGCAGCACAAAGAGCTGCGGGGCAGCCTCCAGGGCCAGCGGAAGGACTTCAAAGGACAGGCCAGGGGCCGCCGGGCAGCCCCAACCTCTCCCCGCACCCGGTTCTGACGGCCAGTAAAACTACCTTCTAATAATTAATGTTCTGACATCAAAGGCAGGAGCCGCCCGGGTCTGTAAACCATCCTGGGCCTCAGCCGAGGACCTGCCTGTATTTCATCCTGTCTCTTCTGACTCTTCATTCAAATCCAAAACCACACACAGGCAAAACATTAATGGGAAACTTGGAAACTCTTCTTGATTACTAAAATGTACCTTTGAAGTTCCCCCAAAAGTTCTGTTTTGTTCCCTCCTCCCCTCCCCCAGGACTCGAGGGGACACAAAGCAGACACCATGTGGCCAGCCGGGCCTCCGGGTGCGCGGCTGTCAGTGACAGGAGGCGCGAGGCGGGCGGGCGGGCGGGGGACACGCCACAATCAACCAGCTGCTGGGGCTCCCAGATCAAAGACACACACTGCTGGCGGCCAGGCGGACCCTCCCCGGGACCCCTCCTTCCTGGGGCCCCTGGGGTCAGCACTGGGGGATGCACTGGGAACCTGCGCCTGACAGCAACCACTACCAGGCCAGCACCAGCCCCGGCCACTCCCCACACAGCCATGGGTGTCAGCGGGTTCCCAAGAGATGCAGAGAGCCACAGGCTTTAGGTTGGGAGGAGGAGACAGCCAGCCCCAGTTCTAGCTTTCTGGCCCCCAAACTCAGGGACCCCTCCCCCAAAGGGCAGGCCTGAAGGGAGTCAGGCCTGGGCCCTGGTTCACCCCAACCACGAGGCTCTGCGTTCAACCACTGATTCTGGGCCCAGGTGATGAGACTGGGGGCTTCATACTACTATCTAATGCAGCCCAAACATCAGTGTAGAAGCCAGTGGGGTCTCCAAAAGGCCAGGGTGCCACCACTAACTCCCTAGGATGGACATTCATGGGGCTTGGGACTGGCTCAGTCCCCACCCCACCCCAACACCTCCCTCCCCACCGTCCATTTCAGCAAGAACACACCAAGGGTGATCTGGGGAGCAGGAGGAGGTCTCTGATGCCTGTTCCTCTGCAGGGACTCAGGCTCTGTTTCATGGCTGAGCTGCCCCACCTCCCCCCAACACACAGGCACAGGTGCCCCTACTTTTCCACCATACTCCAGTGTGTGACCTGGAGCAAGAGTGAGGAGGGGGCTCTAGAAGAGACAGGGTGCAGGCAGGCTCCAGCAACTACAACTAACAGAGTAGCTAAACACATCACTGAAACTGGACTGACCCCTGGAATGCAAGGATAGCTTGATGGGAGAACTCTACCCAAAACCACATCATGCGAATGAACTGAAGGAGACAATAAGGCGTGGAGTTACCTCAATGTGGGAAAAGCAGTTCATAAAACAACCACACTTACAATAAAGAAAAATTCTCAGAGAATTAGAACCGCTTGATTTGATGGACTTTTCACAGCTCTCAGCATCCTTCCCAGATAAACTAAGATCACTCCCTGTAAGATCAAGGTCAAGACAAGGATGCTCACTAAATTTGCTATTCAACAGACACCAGAAACCCAGTCACTGATATACAACGAGCAAAAAAATGAGAGAAGGACATCAAGGAAAAAGATAAAACTGATGTTATTTGCAGATTCCAACTGACGCTGAGAAACTGCTGGAACCAGTAAAGCAGGTGAGCATCCCACTGCCCAGGTGGAGCCTCACCACCCTCACTCCAGAAGCTCCCAGTCCACGCAGGGAATCCTGCAGTGGCTCTCCATCACCTGGAAAGGTGATTTGTAAAGAGCAGTTTCTTTTGGCAGCGGCATCTTTCTCATCACATAAAACCTCAAGTGGACCCTGAGTGTGGATACATGGAGTCATTCTGGCTGGAAGGAAGGGGAGAGGAAGGTGGAGAACCTGGGGGCCCCACTCCAAAGGTGCAGCAGTGTCTCAGACAATGCCCACGTGCACCTGTGCAGCCTCAAGGGCATCAGAGGTGAGAACCTGCCACCCAGGCTGCCAACCCAGGCTGGCGCCACCGTAAGGTCTCCATTAGGAAAGACTCTCTCCAGCCACAAGCCAGAGGCCTAAGCTGGACTCTGGATGACTGATCGCACAGAGCCTCCTTAGGGGCCAAGCCCAGGAGGCAGGGTGTCCAGGACAGTCCCAGGGCAAGACATTCTTTGGTGCCCAGGAACCCAAGACACTGAGAAATCTACAACATGCCACTCCTGAAAACAGGGTCTGTGAGCACTGCCGAGGGAACAGTCACACAGAGGGACACAAGCCCATGGGAGCTTTGCCCTACGACTCATGAAAGCCCTACTGGACAAAGTCCCAGAGGCTTTCCTGAGGGGAAAGTCCTGCATCGGCACCCAGCTCAAGCACCTGACCCAACAGAAATCATGCCTGTCCTCCCTCTTAGGAGCTCCGCTAAGGCTGCAACTGACCAGGGCAGGGCTGGCCTGACCTACAGAAGACCAGAGATGGCCTTGGGAGCTGGCACCATCAGACGGCGGGGAGGCAGACGCTGGCCACATGCCTGTCTTCTGCAGAGGTGTTGGCCACCTGGGGGTCCCCTTGCTTAGCATGATCCAAGATGCAGGGTCCCGGCCACTGTGCATGTCTGTGTGTGGTCAGAGCAAGAGATGGGAGCGGGCCTCACTGCAGAGGAGGGTGTGAGACTCAGGACAGCTCAAAGATGCCCACAGACAGACTCAACATCTACAAAAGCCCCACACTGCCCTGATGGCAGGTGTCTATGCAGGAAGCTATACTGGGTTGGCCAAAAAGTTTGTTCTGGTTTTTCCATAATATCTTAACAGAAAAACCTGAATGCGCTTTTGGGCCAACCCAATATCTCAACAGAGTTGATCAGAGCCTGGGCTCTTCCATCCGAGCTCAGAGAAGGCCGTGCACCCTCCTCCCAGCCACGGCTCAGGCGGCCACCAGGAACTTCCCAGAAGTGTCCAGCAGAGATGTCCAGGGCCCAACCACAAGGCCACAATGTTTGTGAAGAGTGAGCAAACTCACCCTCTTCTGGCCAGCGATCGGACACAATGGGTGAGCTGGGGAACGCCTGGCTCAGGAGTAAAGGTGGCATGGCACAATCAAGGCCAAACCACCTTCACACCAACGCCGGTCAAACCCACCAGCCCAGCAGAAGGCGAGGTACCAGCTCTAGGAAGGATGGCTCTGTCGACTGTGACGTGGCCACAGGGACACACAGGGTTGTCAAAACCCATCAACAGTACATCTAAAATGGTGCCTCAAGAAAGTTAATTTCAAGCAAAACAATGCCAAAACATCACTTCCCTGAGAAGATGAAAACACACGCAAGTGACCCTGCTGTACCCTAGGCTGACCAGCCACGAGGTCAGGTGCTGTCAGAAAAAATGACCCCAGTGTCCAGCCCAGCTCACCCCTTACCGGCTCCGGCTCTGGCTGAGGCTCTTGGCCAGGCCTCGACTTCTTCGGCTTGGAGGGGCCTGCAGGGCTGGAGAAGGACTTTGGCAGTTTGGCTGAAGATGACATCAGAGGCCTCGCAGACCCGGAGGGGCCCCCCAGTCGCTGTCCCCCACCAGAGAAAGGAACAAAAGGGGCAGGTGGGGGCTCCTTCGAGATCTGCTTCGCCTGAGCATCCGCTGGTTTCGGGCCTAGGCCATCCACGCAGCTGGCACCCGGGCTTACTGCCTCATCCTGACGGCTCACATCGCCCTGGCTGAGCCCTGGCGAATTCAGCGGGAGCAGAGGGCTGCTGGCTGCCTGGTCAGCTGACATGGAGGGGGTCGGGCTTCCTGGGCTTTTGCTCCAGGAGGCCCCAGGCTCCTGCTTGCTGGCAGAGTCACATCGCTTCATGGAAAACCTGAGTGGAGAGGCCCAGAAAGCAAGTGAAACTCCACACGTGGAGCCCCGGGTCTCACGGTGCCGCCCCTTGGCCCTGATGACTACCAAACTGAACCCAGTGAACCGAAAGCACCCCACAGCCCTTCCCGACCCACCTCACCTCCCAGGGGAAGGAATGTGCACGGGATCACCATGCCAACCCTGCCAAGGGCAGATCCCCCACCTGACACTGCACCCTAGGGTGCCCAGCCCCCCAGGCTGAGGGCGGGCGAAGCCACCGGCGAGGGTCTGGGCTTCCCCATGTTTCCTGTTGCCTTTCCTGTGAGACCCCCGTTTTCTAAACCAGACTCGAAGACATGCCCCACCTGATGATCGCACTGCCCCCAGTAAGGCCCAGCGACTGCAGCGTTGTGCTCTGCAAGGCGGCTCTGCCGGTCACCTGTGAGGGGGTACAGGACATCCTGCTGACCCCGTGCTGATGAAGCTCCCCACCCACTGAGCCCGCCGCATGCTGCCTCCCCCAGCCTGGGCACTATGTCACCAGCACTGTGGGATCGCCCTGCCGACCCCAGCACCCAAAAGGCCTGGGTCCAGCCCCTGCACCCCTATCTACACCTGAGCATTTGTCTGCTCATTCATGTCTGTCTCCCCAATCCCACCCCATCCGAGGTCTGGGTGGGCAGGGCTCGGGCCTGGGTTAGCCACATCTGGCCAGCTGATGAGCCCCCTGAGGGCCGGGACTGACCATCATGGCCTCAATCCAGGCCCAGGTACCCAAGGCCCAGCGGTCTCTCTCCTTCCGGGGAAGATGTCTCCCTCAGGCCCCTCCCACTCACGGCCCGGAACCCTCACCCAGCTGAGCCCTGGGTCCGGAACCTCAAGCTGGGATAAACAGGTGGGTGTGGCCCATCCCTACCAGGGGCCCCTTGGGGACAGTGGCCACCCCAGGCCAGGAAGGGCACTTGGCCAGGCTTGAAACAAAAGCCCCTGTGAGCCAGGGCGCCGAGCGCCAGGAGGGTCCCCCGTCACGGGCGGGCGGGCGGGGACAGGCAGGGCCTCGGTGCCAGGCCAAGCCCGCACCACGCCACACTCGGTTTTGAAAAAGATCAAAACATGGAGCAAAGCAAATATTTATTAAAATGAAACCACTTTTGTGACTCTTGGGCTTTGAGAGAAGCTGAGAAAACAAACAGGGCTCTGAGGGAGGTTTGGGAGCAGCCCGGGCGGCCCGCGGTCGGTTCCAGCGGAGCCGGCGTCCTGCCTTTTTTCCATGAAACACATCATGCTTTCAGGGCCCAAGTCTGCCCGTCGCTGCTTTGAAAGCAGGTCTGAGGGAGTGAATTTTCCAGATTGGAAAGTGGGGCTGGGCCTGTGTGGCAGCTAGGAGTGGGCGGCGGGGTGCGGGCCAGGGGGGCGGGTCCGCAGCTCACCTACCTCATCCCTCATGTACACGCAGACCGGGCTGGCCTCACACGGCCGCTCCAGACACTCCCTGTGAGGAGAGTGAAGAAAGCATCAAAGGCGGCCACTGCCCGGGGACACTGCTGCCCTCAGGACGGCACCCTGGCCAGGTGCTGGCCAGGACGGCACCCACCCTGGCCGCCCCACGGCTGGCCATCAGCCTGGCAGAGTCTCCCACCTGCCCCTGGCCTCTGGGCTCAGAGCAGAGAGGACACGGAACGGGGGGCGGGCAGCACCTCCCAGATGTGCCTCACAGCTCTGGCAACTGTCCCTGCGGTCGGTGATGACAAGTCCTGGGGGACCGTGATCGAACTTTTATCTGAACCTGTCCCCTGAGTGGGTTGCTGCCAGGATCACTTGGCAAGGATCACACGGACTCCAAGGAGAGAGTGGGGCAACCCTGGGACTAACAGGGAGGTGGGCAACAGGCCCGGCCACCTGTGCCCCTCCCCTGTAAAGCAGACCCCAAGATGGAAGGGAAGGGCCCTAGGGAAGCGTAGCTGGGCACGCTGGAGGGTGGAGGGCATGTAGGTGCACAACGGGGCACATGCTCAGGACAGTCCACACCACTTGCACCAGCCTGTACCGCGACGGCCAGCGAGGTTACAAGCACACGGGGGCCACGTCCTGGCTTCGGATGGCTAAATTGCTGGTGGCAGGCCTGTGACAACCAACTCAAGTTCATTTCTTCATCTCTGCATCTCCTGACACATAACCGTAGAACCAGCCCCAAATAAAGGCCCATCCCAGACCCACCAGCAGTGCCCCAGGCCTGTCCCTCTCCTCCAGGAAGGGTGATATTCAGGAAAGGCAGGAGAGCTGAAGCCCCCTTAGGCCATGCAGCTCAGCCCAGCCGGGCCCCAGGGCTCAAACACAGAAGTGGCTGGGATGGGGTTACATAGGTGCTGAGCTGGTAAATGTATGGACACTGGAACACTGCCTGGGCCCACCCCAGACCCGTGACAGAGGACCCATGTCCTCTGGGTGGGTTCAGCATGTTTTCTCCCATCTCTCGTTTGCTTTCACATTTTACGGGGCCAGGCCTCAGGAAAACACAAGACCCCAAAGTGCCAGAGAGTCAGCCCTTGCCAGGCCCACACGTTCTTCATCCTGACGCCAAAACAGAGGAGGAGCGAAGGAAGCTACTCCAGCAAACAAGATCCCAGGCCCAGAGAGGAAGAAGGAGGGGGAGACACGGGGGTCCTGCTCCTTTCAATGGCAACAGAGACGGCAGCTGCCTGGGCTCAGAAAGCTGGCTGACTGCCCATCACAAGACCAGCAGAGCCCTCTCTGCTCCTAGAGGCTCTGGTCACGCATCCTCCCTCCAAAATCCTCGCCCACGGCACCTGAGGGCAGCCCGGGAACCACAAATTACAAACAGGGACGAGAGTATGGCAGCACCTGGGAAGGTCTGCCTGCCTGCCTGCTGTCCTCAGAGGCCTCTGGACATCAAACAGCAGCCCGACTTTGATGTCGGCTCCTCCAGAGGGATCGGGTTCTCGCGTGTGGGATCTGAGAGGAGGCCCATAAACACGCTGAGGGGAGTGGCAGCCGCGATCGCTTCCAGACTTTCCTGGCCAATTAGCAGCGTTCTTGTGTCCAGCTGAGGACAGCAGACCAGGAGGTTCCAGTTCATTGGTGAGTTGAAGCCGCCATTCCCTGCCACAGGCCTCGCTGAAGATCCTCATTCTCAGAAGGAACTTTAGCAGGGCCCTCCCGGGGACCCCTGTGCCCCTGGAACTGCCCTCAGCTCCCCCAGCCCAGGAAGGGCCACTGGCCCAATGGGGTGGTGCTGGGGAGGATCTTGCTTCATCTGAGGCCAGCACACCTGCTCCTGGGGCTGAGCCAAGGGCCAGGGGGTCGGCCAGGCAAGGCCAAGGCCCTGCTGTCCTTCACCCACCACAGAGAGTGCTACTCTACAGATGTGGGCTCCCGGCAGAGCTCCCAGGGAAGTGATGCTGTGAACGGGGGGGCAAGGCAGTTTATCTGGAGCCCCTTATGTTTCTGTCACCTGTTTGGGCCTGACCAAGTGGGGCTGGTACAAACTCAGCTGCCTCTGACACAAGGCTGGCACCACAACACTCCCATGCAAGAATAACCAAAACTGACAGAAACCAACCCAAACTAACAGAGCCGTGCCAACAGGCTCAGAGGGGCCCCTGAGGCCACTAGAAGGCCCAAGGGTGGGCGAGGCTACGTCCTGAGGGGCCAGGTGACTCACACCCACCACACTCAGCAACCCAGCCCACAAAGAGATGAGGTTAGCGCCAGATGGACCAAGAAGGATGAGGACTGGCCAAATCACAGGGATTCCTTCCCCTGAGCAGACAGAACGGGAAGTTTCGAGAGCAAAGCGGCCTCTGGCCTTTCCAAACAAGGCTGGGGGTGGGGAGGGAGGCCTGCCTGAGACCACTGAATGAATAGCCTAGCATCTATGCCTCGTGCTAACCGCCCACAAGGCCCTGGGTCTGGGCTCTGCGTGACCATGGCTGGTCCCTAACCTCACAGGCATCCCTTCCCTGCAGCCCACAGTGCCGTGGGGGCAGCACAACCCCAAGAGAACAGGCAGATGGCCTGTCTTTCCCAAGGACCCCTGAGTCCCTGCTCTTACTATCCACAGGGTGAACATGGCTGAGATGGACCAGCAGGCTCAGCCATGAAATCAGGCCCAGTGCCAAGGGGCACTGGGCTTCAGGGGAGAATTGAGCCTGCACGGCACGCCTGGAGCCTCCCTGCAGCAGACGCCTGGGAAGCAGAGAGGCGGACGGGCCAGCCCACATGGAGCCAGTACTGTCCTCGTGGCTCCAAGTCCACACGGGTGCTAGCACTCACAGGGCAGCCGGCCCAGAGGGAGGCCAGCTCCAAGTGTGAGACACGCCGAATTTCAAAGACCTCCTACCAACGAAGAATGTAAAATATCTCCTTTTTCCTGTTGATTACATGTTCAGAGGATAATATTTTGGATATACTGAGTCAAGTTAATTATATTCCTAAAATTAATTGCCCCTGTTTTTACTTTTCTTTGATGTGGCTACCAGAAAATTCTGAATTACCTCCTTGTCCCGCACGTGTGGCCCACATGGCACATCCAGTGGACAGTCTGTGGCTCCAGATGCTGGTGCCAGGGCCGGGCCACTGTCCACCGTGATCCCCAAGCAGAGGACCCACCGCCCGACCAAAAGTGGACCCGGGATGCCAAGTTCACACCCGCACAGCGCCAGTTGCTCAGGGACGCTTACCACTTCGCGAAAGCGTCAAGTGAGAAAAACCAACTTCCTGCTTGTCCCACTCTTGGGCACACGGAGACTCAGAATTCCCAGAGCCGCCCACCCCCCAGCCAGTGAGGGAGCTGCTATGAGCCAGCTGGAGCTCCCTCACCACATTGGACCTGTCAGGCGGCCGCCCCCCACTCCGTCAGCAGGGCACTCTTGTGGCTCCAGCGTGACCTCACCAGTTCACTGGGCATTTGGCCATGGCTTTGGGGCCGAAGCCGCCACCCACCCTCCCACATCTGAACCCTGCTTCAGTTAGTGAATGCCAGCTTCCAAGCAAAGGCCCAGATCTGCACTTTTGGAGACGAAGCCTTGGCAAGTCCCACGTACAGGTCCAGCAATTCTGCCTCCAGAGTAGATCCTCAGGGCAGAGCAGTCAGCAGTTTGCTCAGAGAGGGCACGTGGTACATGGGTGACCCCGTGTGTCTAAAAATGGCTCTGTTTCACCCTCATCCCCTGAACCATCTAGCAAAACAGAGAATTCTAGAACAAATCCATTTCCTACAGTGTTCTGAAGGCACTGTGCGGCCACCATCCTGGTGCTACCAAGAGGAGCCCGAGCCCGCCAGCCCCCTGAGGGTGCGGAACCATCCCCGCATCCCCAGCTCCTGACGAGTCACAGTGATGCCACCAGATGGGGGCCCACTGGCCCAAGCACAGCCAGCCTGTCACTCGGAAACGCACGCCCTTTGGTTCCAGGACTGCTTCCCACCAGCTTCCTCCTGGGCTTCTGTTTTCTTTCTAGAGTTGAGGCAGCAGGAGCTGGCAGGCTGGCCTGTCCGGACTCCCCATCCTCTGGCCTCTGCGCTCGTGCCTGGCGGCTTGGCTCTGTGGCTCCTCCCAGGTGGAGGCAGGGCAGGGATTCTGCACCCCAGGTCCAAGGTCTGCTCCCATGCCTCCATGGCCCCATGTGCCCTCAGGCGTCTGCTACCAAGAGAAGAATGTGCTCCAGCAGGCCACAGATCAGCCAGACCAGCTAACCCTCAGGTGCCTCAGCAGAACGGCAGGCCCCCAGTCCGCCAGCGCTCCCAGACACGCAGCACACTGGCATGTGTGTCTGGGATCTTGCCATCTGATCCACAGCTGTGGCTGACCCCAGCACCTTCTACTGCGGCTTGCTGATCTGCTTCTGAGAGTTCTTGTTTCTGAACCCTCCTTTTTAATGGCATCCAGCGACCCAGTTCCAACAGCCTCTCCATCCTCCGAGAAAAGGAACAAATGCTCTTGCCTGTCCTGACAGCTGCTGTCCCTTCCTGTTTGCACTGGACTCTCATGTCAAGCTCGCTCAAATGTCTGGGCACCTTGGCTGTGAGCTCCCAATTACACTGGGGCTCTGGCCACAGTGCGACTGGCTATCAGTAACCAGGTGGTGATCTGAGGAGCCACCCATGCCCCCAACACTAGGAGCCTCCAGAATTCTCACGCTCACCTATCCCCATTCTCGGGACAGTGTGGGCAGAGCCCCACCCTACCCAGGGAACCACCTCCGGCATCAGCAGTGTGGAGTCTGCGGGGATCTAGGACCTCACCTCCTCCTCCAGTGCCTGCCATGGCCCCCCCACGTCCCCTTGTCACCCTCCCCACCCTGTCACCGTGAGGACCCCATCCAGAGTCCCCTCTTCCACAGAGACAAACCTAGTTCTTGGCACTTTGAGAAACATCAACTCATCTCATCATCATATCACCCTTGGGAGGTCCCGAGAGGGCAAACAACTTGCCCAAGGCCACACAACAACCACTGTATCCTTCCACGGTCCCTTCCATTCTGTGGCTGGAGACCTTTAAAAGTGGACAAAGACTTCCACCCCACAAAGAAAAATCAGAACTTAAAAGACTACCATTTTGACACTTTCAGAAACAAAGTTTAAACAAAGTCAGATAGAAACTGACCCATGGCAACTGTCATTATAGTGTTTTCTCTAAACAGAGCCCATTCTCACCACAAGGGAGTTTTATAGCTGCAGCATTTGTCATCTGAGAAGCCCAGCACCCTACTTCCCTATTCAATGCTCACCACATCGGAGGGGGTCTCTTGGGTCCCCCACAAGCTCTTCCAGGAGGGCGAGGCCTGGCCATCACACCACAACACCCAGTAAAGACAGATGAGCTACTGGCATAGACCGAAGGCGGTACCAGCAGCGGCTGGTGGAGGCCGAAGCACAGCTCATGCTTGCGGCTCTGGATCAACCCCAGTGACCACGGCAACATCCCCACGGCAGAGGAAGGCACAGCCCAGAACCTGCTCATCAGCACTTACCTGATCTGGGCAAAGTGGCAGAGAAGCTCCCAGAGCGACTGGCCTGAGCAGAAAGTGTCTTGCAACCTAGAGCCATCGTCTAACTGCAGAGCGATGCGCACCTAAGGGGTGAGACGTCGGAGCCAGGTCAGGAAGAGGAGCACTGCCCTGGCTGGACCCCGCCCAGGTCTGGTCCTCAGGGCACAGGTGGAGGGCACTGTGTTTGCTGAATTTTTTTTAAATAAGTAAGCACACCGTTTTATGAGATGCTTTTAACAATTATCTCCCAAAATAGGGACACAAGTCTATAACCCACAAGGGGGATAAATTCTCTGGTCCCTCTATCAAGTGACAGACACACTAAAGCACAAAGTCCCCAGGTGAGGACCTTGCTCAGCCCATTGCCACAGTACAGTGACTCTCTAGGTCACTGCTACTGTTGCCCTTCTGGCCAAGGGGCTCCTCCAGGGCACGTTTATCTACACTGTATGTGTCAGTCGCTCAGTTGGGTCCGATCTGTGACCCCATGGACTGTACCCCACCAGGCTCCTCTGTCCAAGGGATTCTCCAGGCAAGAGTACTGGAGTGGGTTGCCATTGTTTACATTAAATCCCAGTAAAAGACAAAGGAGAAACCACTCTGCGGGAAAGCGTGAGGGGGTCTCCAGCCACGCCCAAGGAACCCCCTGGGGAAGTCAGGGTTCCGTCCACATCAAAGGCTGAGAACCACAACTGTAATGGAAAAAGAGGTCTATCAGGCTCAGTGGGCTCTAGACAGAGAACTAACACCCCTGAGGCTAGGCCTAGCCTCATCTCTCAAGCAGGATGAAAACTGCTTCCCTGCAGTGTTGGGAGTATTTGCACTTTCGTTCGTAAAGGACCTGCCTGGGCACAAGAGGGCAGCTATCACCATGATTCTTGTCTCTCTCTGTAGTAATCCTACTACCATCTGCTAAATCCCTAGGAAGCAAAAGTTGCAGATTTGGTAGAAAGCAGGGAGCTGCGGTCGGAAGACTCAGGCTGTGCTCTGGCTGCGCCCGGTCAGAGGAAGCCTGCGGCTCACCCTGTGTGTCCTCATCCCAGAACTGAGGCTGCACTGGATGCCGCACAGAGAGTCCTGCCGACTCTAAGATTCTTGGCGATATTCTATGGTGAATGCTGCCAGCATGCCGACATGGACACAGCACAATTAACCGCCCCCACCCCAAAACACATTCAGCACAAAGAATGAAAAGTCTCATTTCCAATCATCAGTTTTTGGAATAGAAAAGTGGCTGTCGCCTGACTGAGAGAAGCCAGTATCACCCGAGGATGGGGACGAGTGCCTCGTGTGCACAGCCCACGCTCCCCACCCCATCTGCTCGGCCCAAGTGGTCTGAACAGAAGAGCTGGGAGGCGCACTGCCGCCCCGAGAGCCACCTACCATGTTCTCAGGCCCCTCGCGGCTCCGGGAGATGGGCACCATCTCCAGCTTGGCATTGTTGGGCAGGTTGGCGAATCGCCACTGGAGAGAGAGGTCAAGCACATTCCTCTGAAACCTGCAAAACAGATCAAAGCCTCAAGCTGCCCCCTGACCCGAACACAGCCCAGCACTGCCAGGAGCAGGGTACGAGCAGACGCCCATGTCTGGCCAGCACTTCCACAATCCCTGGCGGCAAAGCTGCAAGAACTGAGGGATGGCCTGAGAGCCTGCAAAGACAGGGTGGGTCCCTGACTCCAGTAGTGGGTCTTCTGAAGGAAAGAGAGTGAGCTCTGCAGGTCTTCTGAAGGAAAGAGAGTGAGCACTGAAACAATTAGAGCAAGAACAGTGAGAACACAGACAGGTCACCCCTGGGGCAAAGCAAGCGCCTGCTCCCTCAGACCATGAAGCAGTGATCAGTCCAACTACAAACTCAGAAGAAGAAAGCACACATGGGCACAACTGAAGGGCATGCACCTTGCTCTGCACAGAAAAGTTCCTACGGAACAAAGCCCTGTTGCCACTGCCCGGAGCTGCAGCACTCCAGCCACTGCAGCCACTGCCCTGTACTGCAGGCCACCGGCCAAAATGACCTGCTCCCGTCCCCCCTGCTTCCTGCCATCCTTGGAAGCAGGACCACAACCCCAAAGACCAGTGACAGAGGCAAAGGTTTTAGAGAATCACAAATGGAATGACCTGACCTAAAGTCCCCATGGAGAGCCAGGCCCTCACCGTAGCTGGAATATGGGGATAAAGGGCTGAGACCACCATCCCTGGCTCACAAAGCCAGGTCCTCCAACCCTGGAGCAGCCCATCGTCTCTCTGTCCATGTCCTGCAGGTTTTAGAGCTGGGGACCTGGCAACTTAGAGCCTCCAACAGATGAGGAAGAGGCCTGCGTGGGCCCACAGCCTCCTCTGACCCTCATGCACAGAGCTCCTGGATGTAAGGAAGGATGGTTCCTAGAAGGAACTAGTGGGAGCAAAGTGAACTGGTGAGTCAGGAGGGAAATACCCACGGCCAAGAGGACAGGTAGAGAATCCAGCGACCTCCGAGACACCTGCTGGTCTCCACTGGCAGCCAGCCCTCCCGGGAAGCATGGCCAGGGTTGTGATCAGCCTGCTTCACAAACAGGAAACCCAGATGTGAAGTACCTACAGGTAGCCCAGGCCACCCAAAGACAGTGCTAGGACCACACTGCACAGCTCCTGATATCCAGCTCAGATCTCATCTCGTCTGGGGACTGAAAGAGAGTCAGATACCCACACCTGACAAGAGGAGGGATAGAAAGGGGCTTGGGACTTGGAGGCCTAGACACTGTCTCACCTGGGTGAGGGCAGGAGTGTGGCAGCCAGGTGGCCCTGGAGCCTGCATGACCTTGGGCCCTCTCATCCTGACCCTCTCTGCTCCCACAAATGCTATGGAAAGGAGAACCACCACTGTTAACTCTACAGATCACTTGGGAGTGAGGAAAGCTCTTGCCCATAACAGAAAACAGTACTGCCATGTCGCCGTGATTTTATAAGACACAGACAGCAGCCAGAATGAATCACCAGAAGAATGAATAAGAGAACTTATTTATGCCTCTCAAAAGTCAAACCATGAGCTCCATTTTTAATGAAAGTTTAGGGGGATAGGGGGAACTACAGCACTGGCAAGAGAATATGAGATTTGAACACACAAGAAAGTGGTCACCCGGCAGCATGAAAATCAAGACGCCTTTGGAAACAATGGTTTTCTGAACATGCAAAGGGCGTCTGGAAGACCTAGGAAAGAAAAAACTTTGATACCCATCTTCATCACTTTAGAAATTGCCACACAACAACTTCAACGTTAAGTGCGAGACAGGACAGCAGAGCTAAGGAAAACTCGACTGAAGGGAGGCATTCGGAGCCCTGGAGATGAGGGGAAGGGGCCTCATGAAGTACACACATGCACGTGGGCAAGAGGCTGCCTTCCTTGGCAGGAGCAGCAGTTTTTAAACAAATTACACAGCCAGTAGATACAAAGAAAACAAGAGAAAAATCAATACATGTTGTAAGAGTCCAACCAGGCACCACATGGAAATCGCAGGCAGGTTCAGGGAGAGCAAAGAAAGAGTGCATAGCTCTGTGACAGGATGCCAGGGGAAGGCCCAGTACAGGCCCTGGGATTCTCCGTGGCTGGGTAGGAGGCAGGGATCTGGGATGACACGAAAGCATGCGTGCTCAGACCTTCTCTATAGAGCCCCATGTGAGAGGCAGCGCAAGCCAGGTCTAGCAGAGCAGTCTCCCACACCTCGGGCTCCTGTCTACCCCTGATGGGAGGACAGCCATACTGTGAAGGATATGCTGCTAAGGTAGAAAGCTCCCATATGCGACAGAAATCCACACCCACTCGTGTGGGGTTTTGACTCTTTCACTGCCCTAGATCCCAGAATCTGGTGAAAGCCCTCTCTTTGGAAAAATGCCTGCACACGAAGACTGGTGCACAGCTCCAGGGCCTGAAGCCACCAGAAGCCACCTGCACTTTGCAGGTTTCTTCCCATTTCTCCATGATCACCTCTTCTTGCCCTCAGAGCCCCACCAGGAACTTACACAACCTAAGGCCCAAAGCCCTCTGCCATGGTTGGAATGATGGCCCCTAAAAAGATATATCCATAGCCAAACCCCCAGAACTCACGAATGTAACCTCATTTGGAGACAGGACCTTTGCAGATGTAATTAAAATCTCAAGATGAGGTCATCCTGGGTTATCTGCTAGGCCCTAAATTCAGAGACAAGTGCCCTGATAAGAGACACACACAAGGATCAGGGAGGCAGAGGCGAGAGGGAGGCAACCACAAGCCCAGGACACCTGGAGTCCCCCAAAGCTGAAAGAGGTAAGACAGCGGACTCGCCCAGATCTCTGGAGGGGACGCAGCCCCACCAACCCCGTCATCAGGGGCTTCTGGCTTCCAGGGGATGAGCGAATAAACCCATGTGGGCTGAAGCCCCAGCAGGGCCCTGGGTGAAGGGTGATTATGGATTTGGAGCCCGTGGCCTGGCCAGGGCAAACTCACTTCAGGTCGTACTCGTTGGGGTTGAAGTCCTGCCGACGGCACGTGTCCTCCAGGACCTAAGGGTGAGATGAGGGTGTGAGCCAATGTGTCAGGCCTGGTCGCCCCAGGCGGGGGCAGGCAAGTGCCACTTGAGGCAGCTGAGGGCACAGAGTCCACCTCTAGCAGAGCCTATAATACAAGTGTTGGACCATCCACTCAGCAGCTCCACACACCTCACCTGCAAATCCTGCTTACTCTCTCCTCACTGGGCCTGCTGTGTCAACTCAGCCCTGCTGGACCCGGCCCTCAACAACTGGCCACCACAGGTATCTTCCTACACACTCAGGGACGCCCCTCCACCCCCAGAGAATAATGTTCAGACTCCAAAAAGAGCCAGCTCAAGGAGGTCCTGGGTTCCCCACTCGACGGAAGCCCGTCTTTCATCATGCTCTGCACACACTGAGTTGCCATTCATCGGCTCAACCCCCTTCCCCACCGTGTCTTCGCGCCGGCTCCTACATAACAGAGCCCAACAAGCATTTCCAACATAACGGGTTCGACATGGGCCAGCTGCCAGGTTAAGGGCAGCAAGTGACTCAGCAAGTGACGCCGCCACAGCGCACCGAGCCGGAGGGTGACCCCAGAGTGGAGACATGGGGCCGGGACCTTCGGAGTTGGGCTCGGAGCGCCGCGTGCTCAGATGTGGGTAGTGGGGGCCGCGACCCCAGGCATCCCCTCAAGGAGGCTAGCCAGCCCCCATCCCCGTGCGCCCGGAGCCCGACGCGGAAGAAGGCGGGCCCGCCGCGCCTTGAGGCCGTTCATTGGCCGCAACAGGCCCCGCCCCAAGGTTCCCTCCCGGTCCCGCCCCCGCGGCCCTCGCAGCAACCGCAGGGGCGGCCGGCGCCACGTCCCCGCCGCCGCGTCTCCGCCTTCCTCTCGCCCGCCGCCCGCCCGCGGCCGCACCTGCAGCAGCACGGTGCTCGGCGTCACCTTCACCGTGTGGCGCCGCCCGTTCGGGGCCAGCACCGACACCGCGGAGCCCCCGCCGCCTGCCGGGGCCGCCATCTTCCGCTCACGTGACCCGCCGCCCGCCTGCCCGGCGTCAAACAACTTTATCCGCAACAGCCGGACGCACAGCCTCGCGGCTTCGGGGGGCGGGGCCTGGGATGGGGCGGGGCCTGGGATGGGGCGGGGCCAGCGTTCCTCCGGGTCCGCCCCTGCATGGCCACGCCCCCGACGCTTTCGCTGGCCCCACCCCCACCCCCGAGCGCGCGCCCGACACCTGAGCGCGGTCACAGCAGTCGGGCCACGTAGCCCTGGGTCCCCGCTGGGGGTGCCCTGGGCTCCTTATCCCCTCCGGCCCGTCTTGGGTCCCACTGCGCCCTTTCCTGCCCCCTATGGTCCTCAGGGGTGAAGTCAGGCTCCCGCACCTCTGTGGAGTGAATGCCTGCCGGCCATGGGGTGGTGTGAAAGTCTGGGAGCAGCTTTGGGGAAGGGCCCGCCGGCAACTCCAAATCAGAGAGCAGATTCGGTGAAAGTCTGCGACGAGCATTCTGACTTTCCGTGCTCTCACTGTCCTGTGACAGAACTTGTCCTCCGATTCCAGCTGCCCAAGTCAGTGGAAGATACGGGGAGGAGGGGCATGTGGATCCTGCCACCTCTCAGGAGCGGGTGCTGCAACGCGCCTTCGTGTAGCTGACACATTCGTCTGACCAGCAGCCTCATACTGACAGCATGTGTATGCGAGAAAACGGGAAAGCTTCAGGGTAGCCACAGCTCCAGGGCCACCCTTCACAGTTTGCTTTACAGTCCCATTGGACTGACTGTGCAACCTCAGTGCCTCACTCGGCCCACACATCGGTGACTATCAGCCAGTCCCCTCTGGGGAGAGGAGCCGCACGGGATACAGGGCAGAGAAGTTTTCTGGCTCAGAGTCAGCTTCTGTTGACCTGCTCCTCCCCTTCCCACCTGCTCACAGGGGTCTCACCCTCCATGTGTAGCTGAGTACACAAGACCTTGGAACAGACTCCTGGGGGGCACTTCTGATCACTGCCTGCAAGCTCTCTAACCCACCCTTCGGCCTGCCAGGGCCCCACATGCAGTTCTGTGGCAGCCAGGTCCCTAGTTGCCCCCAGCCTGGCCTCTTCAGCACTGCAGGGTTTCCTCAGAGCCCCATCTGCTGGGACAGGCCTTTCGTGCCTGCTCACTTGTTTACTGGCTGTCTCCACCCAGGGCAGCCCTGTCTGCCTGGCTCTCCAGTGGCAGGCACGCAGAGCAGTCTCACATGGGGCGGGAGTTCTGCAAACATCTGTGAGAGGAATGACTATTGATGGGGAGACAAATGTATGTGCAGTCCCCCAACATGTGCTTTCTCCGGCTGCTGCCGCCCGCCAGACAGATCAGGGTGCCCCATGCTCCATGGGGTCTGTGTCCTGATGCTGCCATTAGGAGATGGGAGAGACAGAGCAGACCTGCCTCCCTCAGTAGCCTGGCTGGGTGTGACCTTTTGAAGACCAAGTACGACAGACCAGCGTCTGTGAGGCATCCATGAAGCAAGCCCTGGAGCCGACCCCTTGATGCTGAACACAGCTTGAGAAGCCTCCAGAGGCAGGAAACGCCCAGCAGAGGCTCCCCTGGGACAAGGGATAATTTCAGGCTAGGGGCAAAAATTCAGGTTGACATACCAGCTCCACACCACAGCAGGAAGGACCCTCACCTGTTTTGTGGCAAGTTTGCCACAGATTAGAACTCACAAGCCTGAGTTAGAACTCCTCCATTTGCTCCATGGGGAGGCTGCCTCCTTGGGCTTGCCTTCCTGAGCTCCTTACGGCAACTTGGCACCTTCCCTCATGGCCTCAAGACCTCCTACAGGGGGTCTGGTTACAGCCTTGAGAGTGTAATCACAACAGAGGTCACAGAGATGACTGTGGGGTCAAAGATTATCTTTGGGAAGCATGCAAGGTCCTAAAGGGGAGTCCTTTCTTGGTGCTCATAGTTCAGCCTCTTTTTGCAGCTCTTATTTTTTCTTTCCAAATTTGCCATTTAAAAAAATGACATAGCTGTGCATTAACATTCACAGCAGCTTTATCTAATAGTCAAAAGCTGGAATGAACTTAAATGTCCTTCAATAATGCCCTGCTGAGCTCTGCTCAGCAATCAAGGGAATGAATACTGACTCTGCAACCTGGGTGAGTCACGCTGAGTGAAAAGAGCTTGTCCTGAAATTTCTTGGTGGTCCAGTGGTTAAGACTCCACACTTCCACTGCACAGGGTGTGGATGCATGCTGCATCATGTGGCAAAAAAAGAGAGCTGGTCCCCAAAGGCTGCACATTGTATGATAGCATCATGAATATGAGTGTTTGCCTTTTTCTCTCTGTATTAATATGTGCATACGTATTTATATTTTAAAGTAAGTTGATGAGGGACTTCTCCGGTGGGCCAGTGGTTAAAGAATCCACCTTGAAATGCAGGGGGATGCAGGTTCACTCCCTGGTCAGCAAACTTAAGATCCCACATGCTCCTGAGCACGGAAGTCACTGAGCTCTGGAGCCCATGTGCCACAACGAAAGATCCTACATGATGCAATTAAGACCCGACACAGCCGAGTAAATAAGTGAATACTTTAAAAAGGAAAGTAAGTTGATGATATCTAGGCCCTTTCTCCCCAAATACTGCAGCAGCTCCTCCTAAGAACTAGGACCTTCTCCTGTTTAATCATAACCCATCACCACATGCAACAACTATGGATATAATGATATTATCTAATGATATATCTACACAGTCCACGTTAGAATTTCCCTTGTCCCAAAATGGTCCTTTATAGCTGGTTGTCACATTGCATTTGGTTGTTGGGCCTGTTTACACTCCTCTAATCTACCACAGTCCTGAGAATTCCCTGGTGGTCCAGTGGTTAAGATTCTGCACTTTCACTGCTGAGGGCATGGGTTTGATCCCTGGTTAGGGAATTAAGATCCCACAAGCTATGTGGCACAGCCAAAAATAATAATAATAACTACAGTGCCTCTGTTTTTTGTTTTGTTTCTATTTTTCATGACTTTCACATATTTTAGAGCCCACAGGCTGGATCTGCATGATCTTTTCCTGGAGTTAAACATTCAGGGCGGTGAGGCAGTGTAGACGACAGCCTCTCAGGAGCTCCAGGATTTCAGTTTGTCCCATTAATAAGGATGCAAAGACTGAACCTCCCCGTTCCAGGTCCCTTGTAAACTGAATAAGCTGTGTGTGGAGGTAATTCTTTGAGAGCACAAATATGACATTTTTCTAAGAACCACTGACCCAGTGGTTTTAGCACCAATTGATGGTCCTTGCCTGAATCCATCATTACATTTATGGTGCAAAATCACACTCTTCCAACCTTATCATTTCCTTTATATTTAACAGGCATTTTCTGATTAAGAATTTTTTTAAATTCCTAAATGTTAATATGAATGCCTGGATTCTTTTTCTTCTTTCAGTTGTTCTTTTGATGCTAAAATTTGATCCAAATTTGACCAATTAGACCCTCTGCTCAAGCTGGCTCCTGTGCTTGTTTGGGGAGGGGAGGACAGTGACTTTTTATTTTCATATTTCAAACTTAGAAGTTGCAAGAACAGTACAGAAACTAACTCCTGCTTGCATTTATTTACATGTTGCCCTAGACGCACCATTTGTTTACATGTTGCCCCTTTGCTTCATCATTATCATTTCTATGTATATTTTTTTCTCTCTTTGTCACTATGTGTATATATATCTTTTTTTTTTTTTCTGAAACCATGTAAGTGGGGACATTGTACACCTTTGCCACTAAATATCTCAGTATGTATTTCTGAAGAAGAAGGGCCACTGTTACTTCACCACCAAACTATGATACAACATTGGGAGATCTGTAATTGATACAAGAATCCAAGCTACTCTGCAGTCACCTGTAGCACTCACACCTTTCCTGAATCTTTTTGATGTTTCTGTTGTTCTCTGAGCACTTCCTCACTTCAGCCACAAGAAGGTGTCTTAAGCTTACCCACGATGTCCCTGCCCCAGCCCTGAATGCCATTTCCCAAGGAAACCCTAGTCCCCGTTAGAGGGGAGTGGGATTTAGCAACCAAGGTCTGGAGTTGAGCGTGTTCATTGCTACTGGGATGCTTTGTAGGCCCTTTAGGAGACAGAGCTAGCATCCTGAATTCACCACCCCTCAATCTTCCTCTTCTTCCCTCCTTCCATATTTATACTTGGTTGAACTGTATGACAAACTGGTTCCAAATAGGAAAAGGAGTACGTCAAGGCTGTATATTTGTCACCCTGCTTATTTAACTTATATGCAGAGTACATCATGAGAAACACTGGGCTGGAGGAAGCACAAGCTGGAATCAAGATTGCCGGGAGAAATATCAATAACCTCAGATATGCAGGTGACACCACCCTAATGGCAGAAAGTGAAGAACTAAAGAGCCTCTTAATGAAAGTGAAAGAGGAGAGTGAAAAAGTTGGCTTAAAGCTCAACATTCAGAAAACTTAAGATCATGGCATCTGGTCCCATCACCTCATGGCAAATAGATGGGAAACAATGGAAACAGTGGCTGACTTTATTTTTGGGGGCTCCAAAATCACTGCAGATGGTGACTGCAGCCACAAAATTAAAAGATGCTTGCTCCTTGGAGGGAAAGTTATGACCAACCTAGACAGCATATTAAAAAGCAGAGACGTTACTTTACCAACAAAGGTCCATCTAGTCAAGGCTGTGTTTTTTCAGTAGTCATGTATGGATGTGAGAGTTGGACTATAAAGAAAACTGAGCACCGAAGAATTGATGCGTTTGAACTGTGGTGTTGGAGAAGACTCTTGAGAGTCCCTTGGACTGCAAGGAGATCCAACCAGTTCATCCTAAAGGAGATCAGTCCTGAGTGTTCATTGGAGGGACTGATGTTGAAGCTGAAACTCCAATACTTTGGCCACCTGATGCGAAGAGCTGACTCATTTGAAAAGACCCTGATGCTGGGAAAGACTGAAGGCAGGAGGAGAAGGGGATGACAGAGGATGAGATGGTTAGATGGCATCACCGACTCAATGGACATGAGTTTGGGTAAACTCCAGGAGTTGGTGATGGACAGGGAGGCCTGGCGTGCTGCGGTCCATGGGGTCACAAAGAGTTGGACATGACTAAGTGACTGAACCAAACTGTATGAATTTGCCAATATTCAACCATTTTCAGTCTACAAAAAAAAAAGGCACAACCAAATAAACCCTTATCCACAGTAAGAACCCTTTTTCAGCAGCATCAACATATTTATTAATTTACTCTGTTCCAAAATGCCCTCCAAACAGCTTTGGAATTACTATAACAATCCTGCTACTAACCAGACCTACTAAGGAAATCTCAAGATCTCTTTGTAATTATTTTTGTCCTCAGAATATATCACACTGAAATTCAGAATATGGTGTTCAAGGCTATTTGAATTTTCTTTTTTCTGTGTGGTTATGTTGATTTGATATTCAATAAATGAATCAATAAATCATTTATTACTGAATTTTAGGGTCTTTTTCATTCTTTTTCTATTTAATATTATGTTTTGATTATGGAAAATATGTATTTGATTTAAATATTATTTGATTCAAAAGTTATAAATATAAAATGACACATAGCCAGAAAAGGGTCACTCCCTCTTCATCACTCCGACTGTCGCCCACATAGGAAATAATCTTCCAGTTCTGCGGTAGCCCTCCTGTTTTTCCGCAAAGATGAGCATATGCATGTATCAGAAGCTAAGTGGACACAGATGCAGATTCTCTCCTTCCTTCTTACACAGAAGGTGACACAGAACATACCCTCATTTGTTGTCTTCTCTGCAGCCTGTATGACTCACTCTGGAACCATGTCTAACTCTGCTTCGCTCCACAGTATGGTACATCCAGAGCACAAAGTCCTGGATGTTATATAGGTTAGACAGTGGTCAGGGCTTGGGGTCCAGGCTCCCCTACCTGCACCAAGCAGAGCTTTGACATCTCCTGGTTGCCTGGGCCTCTATTCTTCATCTGTAAAGCTAGACCCAGGGAGGTGGAGGCTCAGTGCAGGTGAGCCAGACAAGTATCACAGGCAGCGATTCCACTCAGTGTCTGTGGGAAATCTTGAGCCAGGTCAGAAGGTGAGGCCGGGGTCCTCACCCCAGGCTGCCCAGACTCCCTTCAACATTGGCCCAGGACCCACCTGAATGCTGGGGTGAGGGGGCAGTAATAGGGGTTATTTTTCCCAGTGCCCCTGATGGGACCGAGGCTGTATTTTCCAAAGAAACGATGTCCCAAACTAGTTCTCTTAGAACTTCAGGTTGTAGGTTAAGGTTTAAAAGCCCCTGGCCGGGCTGACCTGCAGACTGAAGCTCCTTGCACCTGTCTCTTTGGGAAAGTTGTGGCTCATTCTCAGAGCAGGCTTCTGAGGCTCCTCTGAGCTGGACCCGGGGAGGCTCAGCCCTGCCTCATGCTGTGCTTGCACTCCAGGTGAATGCATTTAAAATATACATAAAGATATATATATATAGAGAGAGAGAGAGAGAGATAATTGTAGTAAAATTGCAATTTAAATTTAATAAGTTTAAAATCTACTTTCCAACATAGATTCTCTGGGAGATTATCTGTATTATCATTAAGGCTTTCCACTGCCAAAGGAAAAAAAAATGTGAGTTCCTGATGGCGGCCTGCTGTCCACCCTCAGCACTCTCCCTCCATGGCCTCCCACTCAGCCCATTCTCCAGGCCTTTTCTCAGCTCCCTCCCATCAGAAGGGTGATGCCCATAGGTCACCTGCTGGGGAGCTTCCCTAACAGTTTCCCACCTGCTGCCCTCTGCCTGGTTTTCTGTCCACTCCTGACCTCACATTGTGGAGCCCCTTGAGCAGCTGTTTCCATTATCTGCTTCCTTACCCCCAGCAGACAAGCCTGGGACAGGGCTCCGGTGAGTGCATGTGAGATCGTCAGGGACCCCCATGCCCCCACCACCAGGCATGGAGTTGCCCCACGTCTGGTCTCAGTTGGGGGCCTCTAGGCCAGGCAGACACCTGGACAGGTAAGAATCTCGGCTCCTACTCACACCTGCAAAGGAGATCACACTGTTAATTTCATAAAACAAGTTCCGTTTCTAAGCTGCCGCCTTACCGGCTGGCAGAAGAATCAACACCCTTGACTCAGGAGCTTGCTGGGCCCTCAGTGTCCTCCTCTGAGAAGTGGATCCTGACTCCTGGGTAGAGGGTGGTGGTGCTTCTGCAAGATGGGTGTGAGGAAGGTGCTCAGCATAGTCCCCACTGCCCCACCCTCTAGCCAGTTCTGTAAGCAGACACAGTGGGATCTGGAGAGGACAGGGAAGCCACCTTCCTGCTCCTCCTCAACTCCTCGTCCCTCCCAGGCAGCGGCTTGACAGCTGTTCCCAGCGTCTGCTTTGAATTAAAAAGTGGCGTAGCTCTTTAAGAAAAGCATCCGCCGCCCCCGCCGCCCTGCTGCCCCCTTTGATGTCGCTGGCGCTGAAAGGTTCCCAGTGGCAGATCTGAGGGTTTGTTTCTGCCTCCCCAGAGGCCACGTGCGGATCACAGGGTGAGAGGGAGGGAGGGCCGAAGGTCACATGGCCTGCAGCGGCTATTGCAGCCTGCGCTGAGGACCAGCAGGCTGCTCGGATGGGGACCAGCCGGCTGGAGCTCATTAGGGCTCAGCAGAGCCAGCAGCTGGGAAAGCTAAGGAGGAGCTGTCTCTGGCCCTCTCCATGGGACTGGGGCAGCCTGACCTCCCCCACGCCCTCTCACCTATATAGTGAGGAGCATGCCCTGGCACTTTGCAGACACTCTGGTGACACCCCCAAGAAGCCCCATCTCCACAGATGTGTAGGAAGCCCCTCCCATCCCCATCACCTTCCTCCCCCCCGTCTTTGGAATGTGGCTAGTCCCAGGGGGACCCCGGTGGACCCTGACACTCCACAGTTAGCCCAGGTCAGCTGTGGGTTGGCATCCAGGAGAGTCCTTCAGCCAGGATTGCCCACCAGCCAGGTGGGGCTGTGTGGAGAGGGTGGGCTGGGGTCAAGCCTGGGGCCAGAAAACGGTACCAGTCCTCAGTTCACAGGCATGGGAGGGCGGGGCTTGCGGCAGAGTGACAGGCACATCTGGTATTCAGCTTCCTCCTTCAGCCCTAGGGGCTCTCACCCCTAAGTGAAGGGGGCTCTGATTCCCACATGCTCCCAGTCCTAGGGTGAGGGGCGTATGGGTCCTTTCTGCAGGTGACCCCAAGGCTGCTCAGGCCAGGCCTGCAAATGGCCACCTGCAAACAGGAGAGGATAACTTCTGACATCATGCCTCGGAGCTGTCTGTGAAGGCCTGGAGCTGACCAGGTAGCCCCAGCCCCATCTTCCCCAGGCCCTGTATCAGACGGCTCCAGGTGATGGGCTTTTCTCATCAAGGCCCCAGGATGTGAAGCGAGGGGGGTTCCTGCTGATGGAGAGGGGGCTCGGGAAAACCAGGCGGAATCAAGCTCTGTGATTGCATGACCTCGACTTGAGGCCCCTCCCCCAGCTCAAAGCTAGCTGTGGGCTCTTGGCTGGCTGGGGAGTAGGGCCTTCATTCAGGGCAAGCCACTGGTGGGGGTTGTGGTGGTCTGCCCCACTTTCCTGCCCTCTTGGGCCTCAGAGGCCAGCAGCTGGGACGCAGAGCCGCCCAGGTGGTTGTGCAAGGCGGGGCGGCTGAGGCCAGCAGGGAACAGCTGGGCCCCAGACGGCAGGCAGCAGCTGCAGCCCAGAGCAGCCTTGTGCTGTTGGAGCCCTGGGCTCAGGACCCTTGGGGATCCCCAGGAGGGAGCCGTCTGTGTGATATGGGGCCGACCCAAGTCCAGGTAAGGACACTGGGTCTGGAGCCGCTGGACATCCTGAGACCCTGAAGGCCCAGTCCAACAGGTGGGATCCCCTGCACCACTGACTGCCCCCCACCATACATTCCTCCCCAGGGCCTGCTGGCCAGCGGGGACCCCAAGCCTGCCCCAACTTGGGCTCTAGCTCTTCTTTCCCAAAATGTTCCATGTCTGATGCCCCCTTCCCAGAAACTGGACACATGTGGACGCATATGGACAGGGCTTCCTGGGTGGCTCAGTGGTAAAGAATTTACCTGCGATGCAGAAGATGCAGGAGATGCCACAGGTTCGATCCCTGGGTCGGGAAGATCCCCTGGAGGAGGGCTTGGCAACCCACTCCAGTATTCTTGCCTTGGAAAATCCCACAGAAAGAGGAGCCTGGCACACTACAGTCCATAGGGTCTCACAGGGTCAGACACAAGTGAAGTGACTGAGCATGCGCACATGCCACATATGGACCACAAGCCGCATCAGTTCCTTCTGTGCTCCCTCCCCTATAAATTCCTCCCCAAAGGGCCAGCCCCTGAACCCCCATCCTATACCTAAAGATGGCACTTCAGAAGAGGCAGGGGCTCCCCTCTGAGGTCTCATTTTCCTAGGCCTCCTTGTACCTGGGCATGTGTAGGATCTAAGCTTGGCTAGAAGCACCTATCGCCCACTTGGACAAGAACCAGGAAGCTAAGAGACAGGAATGATGCAGAAACTACCTCGACATGGCAATGGTTTGGGGTGGGGTAGGCAGAAGGGTAAGTCCTATGTCCAGCATATCTGGTGTCCATGGACCATTGTTCCTGCTTTTCTTCCTCAAGCTTGAGTGTTAGCCCTCCAGACATCACACAAGCCCCCTGTGCCCAGGACCACAGTCTGCCTTGGTTCCTGAAGAATGGTTGGCATCCACTGGGGAGCAATAACTATCATTGATCACGTGCTCACTGGCCTATACAAGTCCTGCCCAATTTCATGCTCCTATGACCCTGGAAGGCAGGTAGTATTCTCATCCCCACCCTACAGATAATAAGCCTGAGGTTCAGAGAACCAGCTGCAGGCCCAGCAGGGGCAGATGTAGGCTCTCAGCCCCACGGCTACATCTGTCATTGTGTGGGTCCCATAGACATCTGTCTAATGAGTAAATAGGGGCATGCACATCCCATGTCCCAACAGAATCTCCAGGGTGGGACCAGCCCACCACTTAACTCACCTACCCTCCTTCCCTGCCAGTTACCTGGTGCCTCAGGCCCAGCCTGCTGACCACCACTGGTCAGACCTTTAGATGTTTGGGTTTGTTTGGTTTTTTTTAGGTAAAATTCATAAAATAGAATCACTTTAGAGATTTTGCTGGTGGTCCATGGTTAAGAATCTGCCTTCCAAAGCAGGGGACATGGATTCGATCCCTGGTCGGGGAACTCAGATCCCACATGCCGCAGGGCAACTAAGCCCATGCACCACAACTAGAGAAGACCCCATGGGCCACACCTGGAGAAATCCTGAGTGCTGAAAGCAAGAGACCGTGTGCTACACTGAACATCCAGCACAACCGAAACAAAAGCAAACAAAACAAAACCTTAAGGTGCACAATCCCGTGGCATTTAGTACGTTCATAGTGTTGCGCAACCATCATCACAGTCAATTTTAGAACATTTTCATCATCCCAAAAAGAAGCCTTGTGCCCTTTAGCAGTCACTCCCTGCTCCTCCCTGTCCCCTGGAAATGAACAGTCTGCTTTTCTATCCCTATGGGATTCCCTGGTGGCTCAGAAGGTAAAGAATCTGCCTGCAATGCAAGAGATCAGAGTTCAATCACTGGGTCGTGAAGATCCCCTGGAGAAGGGAATTGCTACCCACTCTAGTATTCTTGTCTGGATAATTCCATGGACAAAGGAGCCTGGCAGGGCTACAGTCCATGGGGTCACAAAGAGTCAGACAGGACTGAGCAAGAAAGGCCTTTCTATTTCTATTGATTTGGTTACTCTGGATATTTCATGTAAATGGAATCATAAGATATGTGGCCTTTCATTTCTGGCTTATTTCACTTATCTTACTGTTTTTAAGGTTCATCTATGTTGAAGCACGTGTCAGTACTTTGTCCCTTTTCATGGCTGAATAATAGTCCATTGTGTGGATGGACCACATTTTCTTCATCCATTTTTATTCACTATGGACATTGGGCTGTTTCCCCCTTTTGGCTACAGTGAGTACTGCTGCTGTGAACAGTGATGGTCAGGCTTTTGTTTGAACACCTGTTTTCATCTCTCTTGGGATTATACCTAGGCGTGGAATTGCTGAGCCATGTGACAATTTTGTATGTAACTTATTGCACAGCCACCAAACTGTTTCTATAGCAGCTATATTGTTTTATATTCCTGCCAGCAATTCATGGGCTCTAGTGTCTCCATACCCATACCAATGCTTGTTGTTATCGATGTTTTCCTTTGTTTTTGTTTTGGCTGCACCACATGGCTTGCTGGATCTTAGTTCCCTGACCAGGAATTGATCCCAATCCTTGGCAGTGAAAGCACTGAGTCCTAACCACTGTACTCCCAGGGAATTCCCTGTTTTCCATATTTTTGATCACAGTCATCCTAGTGGGTGTGAAGTGTTATCTAAACTTCTACTGTTCAATCCAGGGTCCCTTTCCTCCCACGTGTCAGGGCAACGGTGGCCTCGGGGCTGAGTGCTGACAGCCTGGAAACTGAGGCCAACCTGCTGTCCTGGGAATCTCGCTCCCACATTTAGGGAGCTGAAGACTGAGTTGGAAGAGTCCGAGGTGCAGAAGGTAAAGCTGGCCCTTGAGGGAACAGAGCCAATCTGTGAGAGTCGAGAGGAGAAGGAGGTATGAACAGCTCCAGAAGGCTCTCAGGAGCTCTTGCCCCCAGGAGTTGAGGTCTGGGGTCTAAAGCTTTAAAAAAGAGGATGTGGGAAAGGCAGAGACACAGAAGGACAGGGAAGTTCTGGGGGAGGCTCTTCACTACTGCTAGTAGTGTTGAATAAAGCAAACAGGAACTCATTTTGGTCAAAGTGCAGGCTAAATCTCATTACAGCAACACTAGCGAGTGCAGCATGCAAGCTCCCCCCTCACACTGGAATTCCATTGGCAGTCGTAACTGCCTTTCCCGCAGCGCTGAGCACTTTCACGCATGGGCTCCCGTAATCCCACAACAGCCCTCTGATGGGGGTATGGTCGTTGCCCCGCTTTAAAGAAGAGGAAACGGAGGCACACAGAGAGGTCATGGAGCTTGCCCAGGATCTCCTGCCAGGAAATGGCTCAGAGCCAGGTCCGTGTGAAGCAGAACCCTACGCAATCTTGCCATCCGGCTGGAAGCAGCATTTCCCTGCCTGGGACTTAGAATAACAGACTCTTAGATGAAGAAGGTTCCTGGGGCACGTTCTCCCCAATGCCTAGGAACACCTTCAAATGGGGGAACCTGTCTTTGAAGTACCTGCCTCTGGCCAGTCCTATGGAGGGCCTGTATACTGACCTGACAAGCGCAGTGTGGCAAGCGTGGGTTTTTGAATGAACAGCGCTCACACTCAGCTCTTCCTCTAGCACCTCTGAGTCTCAGGTCCTCTCAGCAGGAAAATGGGTGCCCAGCTGCCCAATGGCTGCTTGTGGGGAGGCCTTCTGTTACAGTCTGCCCTCTTCTCCATTGAGCAACTCCAGCCAAGGCTGACCTCTGGGGCACCTCAGCCTTATACGAGGCGTCGAGGTTGAAGTTACAACTTCAACCTCACAGAGAAGCTCTCAAGGGCCCTGTCTGGTCTCTCACTGTGTCTTCTGAGAGACCGCTGGAGCAGCCTGCTGTGTGTGTGCGGGGTGGGTGTGGTAACTGTTTACCCCGCAGCTCATTATCCAGTCGAGGGACTGGTGAGGAGGACAGTGCTTGGGGCCAACACGGCAGGAGAGGAAGGCAGGGGCAGGGGTCCCTGGTGTGGCCAGAGGCTCTGGCAACCTCTCTTCTCCTGCCTCAGAGGGGCTGCAGGTGCCTGCCTCCCTGGGGACACAGCTTCCCCACTGCCGCGAGTCAGGAGGGCTCAGGAAGCTGTGCCCCAGCTCTAGACCCCTGTCCCGAAAGGCAAGGTCTATTTCTTATCTTCGAAATGGCTTAATGACATCCGGGGAGCTGTGCCTGGAAGGGGAATGAGAGGTCTATCTACCAAAGCTGTCTATGGTGCTTTGTGTGTGTTGTGTGTAGGGCAAATAAATGCCCCCCTTTTTTCTTTTGTCTGTCCACCCAGCCCGGAACAAGCCCCTAAGTAAGCAGCTTCCCCCACCCCCCACCCCATTTCTGGTTTCTGAAAAGGGTTCTCCTTCTGTCCCCGGTGAGGTGCGCTGGGAAAGTGAGATGAAGGGGCAGATACACTTTATTGCCCGGAGGTCACTGAACAGAGACCAAGCCGGCAGCTCTTCCATCCTGGCCCACGCCCCAGTGTCGGCTGGGGCGGGGAGAGGTTCTTGGGGGTCCCTGCACGGGATGCAAAACCAGAGCACACGCGGGGAGGAACCAGGACGCCACCCCGAGGCCCACCGACCTCGGTAAGTGGCGGCGCCCCCTCTGCCCCCACTGCCTCCTAGGGCCGCCCAGAATCTGTCCACCCAGGCGCGGGACAGGGCGACTCCCCCGTGGCGCCGTGCTGCGGCGCCCAGTCCCTCCCGCAGGTCGCCGAGGGCGCCGGGGCCTCGCGCCACACCTGTCCGCTCCTCCGGGAGGCCCCGGCGCCTCTGCTGCCGGCCCCTCGGCGCGGAGCCCTGTGTCCGCCGTCGCTTTGATCCCGGGGGCCCCGCTGGATAAAAGTCCCGGGCGGCTCCGCGCCAGCGCCAGAGGGGAGGCAGCCGAGCCGGGCGTACAGCGGGCTGGCGCTGGGCGAGCGACGCCAAGGAGCCGGGGCCGCGGGGCCGCCCGCGCGGGCCGCGGTGAGCGCGGGGCTCCGGGCCGGTTCGGGGTGGGGGGTGCCGGCCGGGGTGCCTGTCGCCTGCAGCTGCTCTGGGCCTGGGCGGCGGGAGCGAAGGGCCCCCGGCGGCTCAGGTGAGCGCTCCCCTTGCGCCCCCAGCCCGTCGGGCCGACCCGCCGCATGGCCAACCGAGCTCCCCACCGCGCGGAAAAACCCCGCTCCTTCCCCGCTGGCCCCCGCCAGCCGCCCCTTCCAGCCGCCCGGGGGCGGGGGCGGCGGCGCCGGGCTGGCCGCGGTGAATGAGCCGCCGGGGCCGCCGGGCCGCGCTGCCCCCCACGGAGCCGGGCCGGGAGCGCCTCCGGCGGCCGCGGCGGGGTAGTCCAGGCCCCTCCGTCAGGCTTGCGGTTTGGGAAGAAAAGGCGATGCCTCCGCCAAGAAAAGAGCGAGCGCGGCCCCCTCCCCCTCCGCCGAGCCCGGGCGGCGGCGGCGGCGGCACATCTAACGCGCGGGCACCCGGGCCGCCGCGGCCCCCGCAAACTACGCCCAGGCTCGGCCCCCGCCGCTCATTGGCGCGGGCCGGAGCCAGCGCACCCAGACCCTGCGCTGCCCTCGGCCGGCAGCGCGCGGAGTCCCAGCTGCCCAGGCCGACGGCGCCCGGCCCCGAGAGCCTCGACGCCGAGCCGCCCGCGCCTCCTCGGCCGGGCCCAACGCGGGGAGCGGGGCGATCGAGCAGGCGCGGCTGGCGCGCCGCGGCCCGGGCGCCCCCGGCCTGGCGCCCTCGCCGCCGCGCCGCCTCAACGCCGCCTGCTCTCCGCAGGTGGCCGCGGGCCCGAGCGGTGCGGCCATGGGCCGAGGGGTGCGCGTGCTTCTGCTGCTGGGCCTTCTGCACTGGGCCGGGGGCGGCGAGGGCAGGAAGACCTGGCGGCGCCGCGGCCAGCAGCCACCCCCGCCGCCGCCCCCGCCGCGGGCCGAGGCGGCCCCGGCAGCCGGGCAACCGGTGGAGAGCTTCCCTCTGGACTTCACGGCCGTGGAGGGCAACATGGACAGCTTCATGGCACAGGTCAAGAGCCTGGCTCAGTCCCTGTACCCCTGCTCGGCGCAGCAGCTCAACGAAGACCTGCGCCTGCACCTCCTGCTCAACACGTCGGTGACCTGCAACGACGGCAGCCCGGCCGGGTAAGGCCTGCACCCGCCCGCTGCGACCGGCGCGCCCCCGTCGGTGGCCCCGGGACTGCCTGGTCGCCAGCGGGTGCGCACCATCCGCCTCCCTGTCCCCGCTCAGACGCACGGAGCCTGCATTGGACCGTCCCTACTGGCCGCAGCGGTGGTCGCCCACAGGGGAAAGGGCTCCCGTCTGGCCTCGGAGGCGCTGGCTCCGGGTAGGGCCCTGCTAGGCGACTAGCCGCGCGGGGGTTGGGGCAGCGCTGGTCCTGGGCCAGCTCCGGGCACTGACCCCTCGGCCACCGGTACCCAGCCCCTGTGCTCGCGTTCTTCGCTCCCTGGGCGGGGAGATGGCAGTCCGCGAGTGGCCCTGACTCCAGCAAGAGGAGGTGACACGGGGGGCGGGGAGACTCCTGCCGTCCGTACCCCCACCCCCATCCCAGCTCAACTCGCCCCATCTGCTCCGTGCTGCTGCTGGGACTGCCAGAGATCCAGCCAGCCAGAGGGATAGGCAGGGGGTGCAGGTGGGACAGAAGGACCTAGGGTGCGGCATTCACCCCCTCTCCAGCCCCTAGCAGATAAAGGAAGGATGAGAGGCTGAGTGTTGGAGAGGGGTTTAGGGGTTCCCATGCCCTCAGTGACTCCACAACCTGAGGAATACGACGTTAGGTCCGGCCTTGGTAGGAAGGATGCGACCCCGCTTCGATGGCGCCCGCTCCCCTCCACTCCCGCCTGTGCGACCCCGATGCCCCTGCCCCACGCACACTCGAGAGTGCTTTTCACTCTCCAAGCCCCACTGCGCATCCCAGGAGGATCTCAAGCTCTGGCAAAGACCCCACCCCCCACCCCGCCTGGCGCCGAGGTTACAGCGGGTCCCGCGCGGGGCGGGCCGTGGGGATTTTCCACGGACCACACAGCCCCTCGCCGCTCTTCCCCGCCTCGCGAGCGCCACCTCCCGGGACTGACCGCCGCTGGCCCTGCCGGGCGCGCTCTGCGGGGGCCTGTCCGCTGGCGCCCCCGTGCGGCCGGCGCGTGCCCGGCGACAGGTGGAATGACCCCTATCTCCCTGAAGCTGGACCCTGCAGCCCCTGCCCGCCCCTCCATCCTGATGACCACGCACTCCGCCCACTTCCCTTGCAGCTACTACCTGAAGGAATCCAAGGGCAGTCGGCGTTGGCTACTCTTTCTGGAAGGTGAGTCTCAGGTGCGGATGTGGTGGGGCAGGAGGAGGGTCCCCTCGGCACTGGACCCTGAGGTTGTGATCTGTGCCCGCAGGAGGCTGGTACTGCTTCAACCGGGAGAACTGCGACTCCCGATATGACACCATGCGGCGCCTCATGAGCTCCAAGGACTGGCCCCGCACTCGCACAGGTCAGCGCGCCAGGGATTGCCCAGGAATCCCCAGGGGGTGGGGGGAAGGGGAAGGAGCTCATAATTGAAAGTAATGGAAGAAGCCTCTTCTCCTTCATTATGTAGAGCCCCCAGAGAGGCCCCACCCCATCTATCCCCCAACCCACCAAGGTCAAGGAACATTCACTCTAACATTTCATTCTTATTCCACAGGTAACTTCCCAGGGCTCATCCTGGCTACACAGTACAGAGCTGGTCCCTGATCAAAGTAGCTGGTGGAAGTGGGGAGGTTGAAGGTCATGTCCAAAAGTCACAGCCCAGCTGGGCATCCGGGTCATGGAGACTCCTTGGAGTAACTAAACCCATCCATTCCCTACTTCCCTGGCAACCTTGGTTCAGGCGGGTGTCACCACCCACCCCCTTGCTGAATGAAGCTTGGTAGGATCCCTCCACATCCACTCACCTTCCTGTAGTCCTCACCCCTGCCTGCATGCCCTGCTCCCACCAGAAAGACCCACTGCCTCTGTCCTCCCCTGCCACAGGCACGGGGATCCTGTCCTCCCAGCCAGAAGAGAACCCCCACTGGTGGAACGCCAACATGGTGTAAGAGGGAGCCAGGAGGTCCTTCCTGGGGGGGGGTCCTGTCCTTGGGGGTCCTTTCTGGAGGCTGCTTCCTAAGAGGTTCTTAGGGGAAGTCCATCCTGGGGGATCCTGTCCTTAAGGGGGTCTGGTCCTGGGAGCGGTCCTTTCTAGGGAGGTCCTGTCCTCAGGAGTCCTTCCCAAGGAGGGTGATCCTTCCTGGGGTCCTCGGGCAACAGAGGAGCATGGCAGGCTCACACCATCCATGTGTCACAGCTTCATCCCCTACTGCTCCAGCGATGTGTGGAGTGGGGCTTCATCCAAGTCTGAGAAGAGTGAGTCCCATGCCTGCCCTCCCCCGCCCCCCTACCCCCTTCACCTCCCCCCCGCCCCCACAGAGGCAGGGCAGGGAGGACAGAACTTCTGGGGAAATACAGATGTTCAGCCTTGTGACTCCTTCTAACCCTTCGATAGTATATCCCAGGGTGCCAGCCCCCAGCACCCACTACCTGGCTTGTCCATGGCTGGCCTGGCCCTGGGGGAGTGGGTTCCTCACTCCTAGGTGTTCCCCGAGGGAGGGCCCCCAGCACAGCCTTGTGTACCTGACTCATCTTCCTCCTTACCCCTGCCCCTGTTCCCATCCCCTGGAAGACCCTCCAGACACCCAGCTATACCTGACCTCCTTCCAATCTGGGGATGGGAAGACTGGCTGGCTGTCCAGGCCACCACTTGAAGCCAGCCCTCCTTCTCTGTGCAGACGAGTACGCCTTCATGGGCACCCTCATCATCCGGGAGGTTGTGCGAGAGCTCCTGGGCAAAGGGCTGAGTGGGGCCAAGGTGCTGCTGCTGGCAGGGAGCAGGTGGGCTGGGCAGGGGCTGGGGTGGGAGTGTGGATGGAAGGGAGAAGATGGGGCTGAGCCAGGGCAGACGCGTGGCCAGGAGGCTCAGCAACATGGGGCGTCTCTGAGGTTTGGCTCCTGTATGCCATGTGGCTGGAAGCTGTCCCGCAGACACTTCTGTCTCCGTGGTTGTTGGGTGTAAGGGAGGCTTTGGATCACAGTGACCTAGGCAGTTGACTAGGGGCTAGCTGTGGACCGATGCACCACCAAGGGCTGGGGTCCCTGTAGGCAAGATCACATCCGCTGGTTATTGTATCCCAGCAGGCATGTAGGGGACTCAGGGGTCATCTAAGGAATGGACAGAGGGGCCTGGACCACAGAATTCACCTTCATTTTCAGATAAGGGAACCAAGTCAGAGAGTGAGAAGGGGGAGAGGGAAGGAGGGGTCCGAGGAAGAGAGATGACCCGACACTTAGCTCTGCATCCGTGCCTGGAGCTCTGCCAGCCCTTCTCTGCCTCCAAGACCTGGAAGGGCCCAGGGGCCTTACACACGAACACAGAATGTGGTGGCAACTCAGAATGCTCTTGGCTCCCTGTGCCCTGGGGAATGGGCTTGGGGCTGGGCAGACCTGGTGGGTGAGTGTCCTTCCTCAATCTGCCTGGCTTGACCTCCCACCTTCCCTGCAGCGCGGGGGGCACAGGGGTGCTGCTGAACGTGGACCGTGTGGCCGAGCAGCTGGAGGAGCTGGGCTATCCAGCCATCCAGGTGCGGGGCCTGGCTGACTCCGGCTGGTTCCTGGATAACAAGCAGTACCGCCGCACAGACTGCATCGACACCATCACCTGCGCACCCACGGAAGCCATCCGCCGGGGCATCAGGTGCCCCGGGAGGGAGGGCCCGTTCTGTGCAGAGGGCCTGGGATTGGGTGGCATCAGGGGATGGAGGAGCTCATGGGGGCTGGGTGGGAGGGGGGTGAGCAGCCTAACCTGCAGTGTGTGGCCTAGGTACTGGAATGGGGTGGTCCCGGAGCGCTGTCGGCGCCAGTTCAAGGAGGGCGAGGAATGGAACTGCTTCTTTGGCTACAAAGTCTACCCAACTCTGCGCTGTGAGTGGGCACACAGGGTGGCGGGGGGGTGGCCAGCCTTTCTGTGTCTGCTGGAAACCCAGCCTGGAGTCCAGTCCTCAGAGGCTAGGCCCAGAGACCACTGCCACACCCAAGAACGGTTGACAGAGTCATCTGAGCCTGGCTGGGTTTTCTCAGTTTTAGCACTAAAAGTCCACTCGGTTCAAGGCAAACTCTAGGATGGTTGGTCACGCTGACCACACCCACGGTGAGGAACGTGCCTTGGAGTTGAATCCCAGTGCTGTCCCTGTGTGGGGCCTTGGCTGTCCCTCGCCAGCACCACACTCGAAGCGACATAATCGCCATGTTTTGGTCAAAGCGGAGTCCTGGGAGCCAGGCCAAGGTGGGAGGAGGAGACGAGGCACCTCTTCAAGGCAGGGTGCCCGGGGGACTAGTCGCCAGCACTCTGCAGGCAGAACCTGGCTGGCCCGTGAGCCTGCTGTGGAGCTGGCTGTGGCCTCGGGCCCTGGAGCCTGGGGTGGGGGGCGGAGCTCCAAGGCAAGGCCCAGCTGAGCCGTCCCCCCAGGCCCGGTGTTCGTGGTACAGTGGCTGTTTGACGAGGCCCAGCTGACTGTGGACAATGTGCACCTCACGGGGCAGCCGGTGCAGGAGGGCCAATGGCTGTACATCCAGAACCTGGGCCGTGAGCTGCGGAACACACTCAAGGACGTGCCGTGAGTGTGCGGGGACCCCACTCGGCCCCCCAGATACATAGTAAACCACTTGACTTGAAAAAAAGAGGCTGCAAAGATGGAAAACAGGAAGCAGCCCAGGGGTCCTTGAGGTGATAAACTGTGGTCAATGTAGACAAAGGGGTATTACCCAGTGCTAGAGAGGAGTGAGCAAATGAGCCGTGAAAAGAGGAGGAGCTGTAAATGCATGTTACCAAGTGAAAGAAACCAATCTGAAATGGCCACATGTGGTGTGATTCCAACTCTATGACATCGAACCCAAGTCTTTTGCATCTCCTGCACTGGCAGGCTAATTCTTTACCACTGTGCCACCTGGGAATCCCCTATGACATCCTGGAAAAAGCATAACTATGGACACAGTAAAAGATCAGCAGTGGCCAGGGGCTGGGAGAGAGAGGTATAAATAGGTGGAGAACAGTGGATGTTTAGGGCTGAGGACCTGCTCTGTATGGTACCACAACGGTAGAGACATGTCATTACAGCAGTAGTAGTGTTAAGTCACTCAGTCATGTCCGATTCTGCGACATGTAGCCTATCAGGCTCCTCTGTCCATGGAATTCTCCAGGCAAGAATAGTGGAGTAGGTAGCTATTCCCTTCTCCAGGGGACCTTCACAACCCAGGGACTGAAGCCCGGTCTCCTGCACATAGGCAGATTCTTTATCATGTAAGCCACCAGGGAAGCCCCCGTGTCATTAAACATTTGTCCAGATTCATAGACAGTACAACTCCAGGGATGAACCCTGATGTAAACTACAGACTGGGTGGTGATAATGTGTCAGCTAGGTTCATTGATTGTAACAAACATACCAGCTGGTGGGGGATATTCATGATGGGGGAGGTTGTGAATGTATAAGAGCAGGGGATGAAAAAGAATCTATATCTTCCATTTAATTTCAATGTGAACCTAAAACTTCAATGAAAAACTAAAGTCTATTAAAAACAAATATTCACCTGTCCAGCAGAGCCCCCACTCTGAGCAGGATTTGGAGGCAGAAAGGGACAGGGGTTAGTAGGGCACCTAGGAGCTGGTAGGGATAAGGCCTGGGGGAGCCACTGGCCAGCACAGCAAGCGGCAGGAGGGAAGTACGAGCCAGTAGGGGACAGCCTCCCAGGAGAGGAGCTGTGACCTGTGCGCTTTGGGGTGGGGAAGGAGCTGAGCTGGGATGTGGTTGCTCACAAGTTGCCTTCTCCCCAACAGGGCCAGCTTTGCCCCCGCCTGCCTCTCCCACGAGATCATCATCCGAAGGTCAGTGCCCCCTGCCCTAGGACAGCTCGTATCCATGGTTCTCGATCCAGACATCTGCAACGCCCCCATCCCCAGCAGGCCTGCCCAGCAGCCTCCCCAGCTCTGGCTTCTTCTGAGGGTTTTCAAAACCACTTGCACAACCAGCTGTGTGGCAAGATCTCAGTGGTGGCAATGCCATCCCCTGCTTTGGCAACACCCGAGTGATCCCAACCTGGGTTTCTGTCTGCAGCCACTGGACAGACGTCCAGGTGAAGGGGACCTCGCTGCCCCGGGCGCTGCACTGCTGGGACCGAAGCCTCCACGACAGCCACAAGGCCAGCAAAGCCCCCCTGAAGGGCTGCCCCATCCACCTGGTGGACAGCTGCCCCTGGCCCCACTGCAACCCCTCATGCCCCACCATCCGGGACCAGTTCACGGGGCAGGAGATGAATGTGGCCCAGTTCCTGATGCACATGGGCTTCGACGTGCAGACGGTGGCACAGCAGCAGGGCCTGGAGCCCAGTAAACTGCTGGGGATGCTGAGCAGCGGGAGCTAGGGCCCCCCGCCCCAGCCATCTCCCCTCCAGGCCCTCCTGCCCTCCTAGGACCGCAGGGCCCCGGCCGTCCCCACCCTGGGTCTGGACGCCCTCCCCTGGCAGCCTTCACTGTCTCTTTCCTACTGCCTCTGAGGGGCCCCGGCCAGAGACGGTGGACCTGCCATCAGCCTGGCTGTGGCCCTTGGCCCCCTCCCGCCCCTCCCTCCTGACACCCCCCCAATCCCCATCCCCTCATTCCTACCCCCCCCAACTCCCTCCACCTCCAACACACGGTAGGGAGCCAGAAGCACTGGATTCCTCAGCCTCCAGCCCAGAAGGCACCCTCCCCCAGCCCAGTCCCCCAGCCTCTCCTGCCCTTTTGTATTATTTTATAAAGTGACTTTTTTATTAATTTTTTAAAAAAAGAAAAATAAGCAAGAAATATATAGTGAATGATATTGTTTTGTAACATATTTTTTTTTTAAATAATGAAGAAAAGATAACAAAAGAGCCTCACCCTGTAGACGTGTTTATTTGAGGGGGCACTTTGCCTGCTTCATACCCCGACTCGACCCGGACCCCCTACAAACCCAGGGCAGCAGGGAGAAGCTGAGAGGGGCTCTGGGGCCTCCTGACCTCCAAACCTTGCTCCTTCTGTTCATCCTTTCCACACACAGCAGTAACGGGCCTGTCTCAGACAAGCCCCCAGCATGGTTTTAAGCTCCCTTTCCTCTTTATTTTGATCTTGGGGTGGCATTCACACCACACCTCCACCATTTCTAAGGGCATGACTTGGCATTTGTACATCTACAATGTTGTGTCTCCAACAGCAACCTCCACTTTCAAAACTTTATCACAGAACACTCCCTACCCAGCTAGCACGTTCTTTGAAGTTTGCATTGTATTTATTTTCACAACATCACACATGCACATGGTCCAGAATTTGAAAGAGGCAGTATTTTGGAGGGTGAAAATTCTCCCTCTAGGCCAGCCCTTGGCTCTGCTTCTGTGGTTAGTCCCAGAGGACACAGCCTCCCTATAAACACACACACACACACACACAATCTTGTCCTTCCACGTGTGACTGCACACCACAAACTCGTTGCCTGGTTTCTACCTCCCGCTGCAACTCGGGGCTGAAGAGAACATTCCCAGTCTTCAGTGAGCCCTGTGCTTCATACCCTCTTCAGGTACAAAGGGCGTCGCGTGACTAGTCTGTGCCAGCGCCACTGCACACAGGCTCACAGGCCGGCATCTCCGTGGAGGCGCCCCGAGGTGGCATGGGAAGATAGTGAGCCCCTGTGGGTTTTGTGACATACGATAAGCACCCCCTCCGAAGGTGGCCAGGTCATGACTCTCCAACAGACTTGGCTTCCTCAGCGCTTCCTGCACTACGTGCCCCACACATGACACCCTGATTCCCCCGGGTGCCTGGCAAGTAGGTCTTATTACAGGCCCCAATTTGCAGATTGGGATACTGAGGCCCTCGGACTCCCCTGGTGGTCAGTGGTTAAGAATCTGCCTCCCAATGCAGGGGACACGGGTTCAATCCCTGGTTGAGGAGTTAAGATTTCCCACATGTCTTGAGGTCACTAAGCCCCCACCCCCCACCCCCAGCCACAACAAATGATCCCACATGCTGGAACTAAGACTTGATGCAGCCAAATATCTTAATAAATATTAAAAAAAGAAAGAAAGAAACTGAGACCCAAAGAGGCTATGCGAAGGGATAGAGGAAAGACTTGATGCAGCCAAATATCTTAATAAAAATTTTGAAAAAGAAACAGGCCTGAAGAGGATATGTGAAGGGATAGAAGAAGGATTCGTGCCTGGACTCTGCTTCTAGCCTCCGACCACCAAGCCTCTCTCAGGCAGCCTGCAGCTTCAATCCCAGAGTGGGGAGAATCACGGAGACCCCATCCTCTCAATGCCCCCTCAAGACTGGGAGTATGCCCTGAGGTCTGACCAGCTCTGGACCCACCAAAGTTGGCTTCTCCAAGGGGAGCTTAAATGACCCATTCGTGGTTTCCTCTGTGGACAGCTCCCATGGGAGGTCACAGAGTCTCACTGACCCAGGGAGACAGTGAGGTCAGGGAGGGGTGTGGCCAAAGGCTGGAGATGAAAGAAGGGGAACCCTGGGGTGGCTGCTAGTTTGGGGAGCAGCCTCCTTGGAAGGGCATGAACCGGGTTCCCAGTGTGACAGTGGGCTTCCGGCGGGAGAAGGGGCTGGGAGGACCAAAAGGGGCCTGGCTTTCACCTACCAGGGGAGACTTGCATGGAGGGAGGGGTCCATGCTGCGGTCAAAGCTGGGCCTCTGGGGGAGGGACCCCAGAGATGCCGGCTGGAGGCCAGTTCTTTGTGTGGAGAAGGGCGGCAGGTGGTGACATCAGCACAGACAGATGCTTTACTCTGTATGAGGTGGGCTGAAAAGAGTAACAGGGTGGCTTTGTGTGTCTCGAGCGTGCCAGGCCCACTGAACATTATACTTGTGGGTTAGGCCCGATGGGATTTCACCAAATGAATAAATCCTTTCTTCCCATGTTCCTGATAAAGAAGGAAGGAAGCTTAGCTTACCTCCAGCGTCTGCGCCTTACTGTGAGTGTTGTTCAGTCGCTCAGTCATGTCTGACTCTTTGCGACCCCATGGACTATAGCGCACCAGGCTTCCCTGTCCTTCACCATCTCCCAGAGCTTGCTCAAACTCGTGTCCATTGATTCGGTGATGCCATCCAACCATCTCATTCTCTGTTGTCCCCTTCTCCTCCTGCCTTCAATCTCTCCCAACATCAGGGTCTTTTTCAATGATTTGGCTCTTCACATCACGTGGTACTGATGTGGCTCTTCACCCACAAAGTACTGTGGGTACCATTGGCAAAATGAGCCTGGGACCCATAAGGAGAGTGAGTGATGCCAAACCTGTAGTGTTCAGTGCATGATCAATGTGATAGGTGGAACTGTCTACCCTGACGTCCCAACTTCTTTTATTTTTATTTTGTTTTTTTGGCTGAGCCACATTGCAGATAGGACCTCAGTTCCCCAACCAGGGATTGAACCCATGCCCTCTGGAGTGGAAGCGGCCAATTTTTTTTTTTTTAATTTAATTTCTTTGGCTACTCTGAGTCTTCATTGCTTTGCTCGGGCTTCCTCTGGTGACAGAGAGCAGGGGCTACTCTTCACAGCGGCACTCAGACTTTTCACTGCAGCGGCTTCTCTTGTTGCAGAGCATGGGCTCTAGGGCCCGAAGACTTCAGCAGTTACTGCTCTCAGTCTCCAGAGTGCATGCTCAGTAGTCGTGGCATATGGGCTTAGTTGCCCCGAGGCATGTGGAATCTTTCCAGACCAGAGAACGAACCTTTGTCCCCTGCGCTGGCAGGCAGATTCTTAACCACTGGACCACCAGAAAAGTCCAGATCTTGGTCTCTTACACCGTCTCCAGTAATAGGAACCAGGACTTCTTGGAAAACACCTGATTCTAAGGTTGGTGAGAAATGCGCAGGATGAACCTAGGGCATCTTGCAGTGCCTGCAGTGAGGAGGTGCTGAAAAACAACCCCAATCCCCACTGATGGGGTCTGTCAGGGGACACTTGGAAGGCTTTGAGCAGCAGAATAAAAAATGTAGTTTTGGATTATAACCCAAAGTATAAAATGAATGTCCTCAAGTCGATCCTGATATAAGTAAATAATTGAAGAAAGTAAGTGGGGGAGAAAAGACCAATATGTTTGCAGCATTCCAAATAATTTATGTTGATACTGTCCCCTCAAGGAGGGGGAGAATACACTCCCCTTAAGTGTGGGCCACAAGTGTGGGTCCCCTCCCCAGAGAGAACAGGATGGGGAAGGGGAGAAAGAAAGAGGAGCTCCTCAGAGGTGACACCTGACAGACACACCTCAGCAAAGTGATCAAGGGCAAAAGGTGGGGAGTCATGCTGAGAGCACTGGCCCTGCGGGATGTGATGAGAAGGGCACTTTCCCTCTGTGGCCTTCCTCCCTAAACCCACAAGCCCAGACTAATAACGAGAAAAACATCAGACAGGCCAGCAGAGGGACAGTCTGTCATCCCTTCCCAGCCCTCCTCCAAACCGTCAGGGTCATTCAGACCAGGAAAGTCTGAGAGACCCTCCCGGCCAAAAGCAGCTGAAGGAGACGTGACGACTACTTGTCACGTGAGGTCGGAACAGGTCCTGGAGGAGCCGGAGGGCGTGAGGTTAAACCTGAGGAAACCTGAATAAATGCTAATAATAATGTATTGATATGATATGCCAGTGTTGTCTCATTAATTGTAACAAATGTTCTGAAAGATGTTTCCAATAGAACACACTGGATGTGAGGAATATAGGAGCTCTTTCAGTCAATTTCTTCTGTGTGTCTACTGTTGTTCTAAAAATAAAGTCTATTTCAAAATTTTGTAAAAGCAAGTTTTGTTTTTTTTTTTTTTTTGCCACACTGTGTGGCACACGGGGTCTTAGTTCCCTGACCAGGGCTTGAACCCATGCCCCCTGCAGTGGAAGTGCAGTCTTAACCACTGGACCTCCAGGGAAGTCCTTTATTTTTATTTATTTATTTAAAAAAATTTTAAAGCAGCTTTTAAAAATTTATACAAGAATATAAACCTAACCATGTTTAGAACTGCAGCAAAATGTACTTCATTTATTTTTTAAAATTATTCTCAAAAAAAAATTATTCTCTTTTCCTGGTTTAGGAAGGAATAGCTATTTAGTTTAAAACTGGGAAAATACTGAAAATCCAAAGAGCAGAAGCACCTGCTGCCCCACACCTTGGAGGTGATGGCAGGGCATTCTCAGGAGCTTACCCAGCCTTTCTATCTTCGGATGCATATGTGCCCACGGGTCCTTTAGTCTTCCACACTGCCCCATGACCTCCTGCCTTGTCACCCTGCTCTTCTACAAGGTGACCTCAAAGCAACCTACGTGTCCCTCACACAGATATTGCTTAGTCTACTCACCAGTCCCTACTGTTGAACTTTAGGTGATTTCCAACCAAACTCACTTAAAATTTTGTTGGCATTTCTGTAGTATGAGAAGCTGTCAATCTAGAATCACTGGGCTTCTGTAATTGTGACATATTAGCAAAAACTCAAAAGCAAAAGACATTGTCACCAAGCAGCCCGGTGGCCAACCACTTGGGAGTTGGTGTCTAGAACCAGAAGCATGGCCCACGGCAGGGTCCAGAGATCCTCACCACGGGTCCAGTCATGAAGCACTGTGCCTAGACCACAGTGGGGACCCAGAGCTCCCCCAGGACCTCATGGGTGGGCAGAACCCAACTGGCAAAGCAAAGAAAGATGACTTTGCTGTGATTTGTTCTCAGATTCTCAAGCCCTCTTTCAGAAAAGGAGCTGATACTTTTTTTTTTAATTGAAATATAGTTGATTTACAATGTTGTGTTAGTTTCTGGTGTATAGTAAAGTGACTCAGTTATACATATGTGTATGTATTCCTTTTTTAATTTACTTTTAATTTGAGGATAATTGCTTAAAATACTCTATTGGTTTCTACTATATACCAACATGAATCAGCCATAGGTATATGTATGTCCCCTCCCTTCTGAACCTCCCTCCCACCTCACACCCCATCCCACCCTCTAGGTTGTCACAGAGCACCAGATTTGAGCTCCCTGCATCATACAGCAAATTTCCACTGGCTATCTAATTTTATATATGGTTATGTATATATTTGAAAGCTCCTTTTTTAATTTGTTCCACCTTCTCCTTCCCCCTGTGTTCGTAATTCTGTCCCCTATGTCTGTGTCTCCATTGCTGCTCTACGGAAGGGTTCATCAATACCACCTTTCTAGATTCCATATATATATGCATTAATATACATTATCTGTCTTTCTCTTCCTGACGTACTTCACTCTGTATAATAGGCTCTAGGTTCATCCACCTTATCAGAACTGAGTCAAATGCATTCCTTTTTATGGCTGAGTGATATTGCACTGTGTGTATGTACCACTGCTTTTTTATCCACTTATCTTTGAATGGATATCTAGGTTGCTTCCATGTCATAGCTGCGATGAACACTGGGGTACGTGTCTTTTTCAATTATCGTTTCCTGAAGGTATAGGCCCAGTAGCAGGATTGTTGGGTCATATGGTAGCTTTATTCCTAGTATTTTTAAGGAATCTCTATACTGTTCTCCGTGGTGGCTATATCAATTTGCATTTCCACCAACAGTGCAAGAGGGCTCCCTTTTCTCCACACTCTCTCCAGCATTTATTGTTTTTAGATATTTTGATGATGGCTATTCTGACTGGTATGGAAGTGATACCTCATCGTAGTTTTGATATGCATTTCTCTAATAATGATGCTGGGAGGGATTGGGGGCAGGAGGAGAAGGGGACGACAGAGGATGAGATGGCTGGATGGCATCACCGACTCGATGGGCATGAGTTTGAGTAAACTCTTGGAGTTGGTGATAGACAGGGAGGCCTGGTGTGCTGCGATTCATGGGGTCACAAAGAGTCGGACACGACTGAGTGACTGAACTGAACTGAATAATGAGCGAGGTTGAGCATCTTTTCATGTGTTTACTAGCCATCTATATGTCTTCTTAAGACAAATGTCTGTTTAGGTCTTTTGCCACTTAAAAAAAATTTTGTTTATTTGTTTATTTTTGGCTGTGCGGAGTCTTCGTTTCTGCACGGGCTTCTCTTTAGTTGCGGCAAGTGGGGGCTACTCTCTAATTGCACTGCACGGGCTTCTCATTGCTGTGGTTTCTCTTGTTGTAGAGTACGGGCTCTAGGGCATGTGGGCTCTAGAGCACAGGTTCAATAGTTGTGGTGCACAACCTTAATTGCTCTGCGGCATGTGGAATCCTCCCAGATCAGGGATCGAATCTGTCTCTTGCATTGGCAGGCAGATTCTTTACCACTGAGCCACCAGGGAAGCCCCTTCTGCCCACTTTTTGATTGGGTTGTTTGTTTTTCTGGTATGGAGCTGCATGAGCTGCTTGTATATTTTGGAGATTAATCCTTTCTCAGTTGTTTCATGTGATATTATTTCCTCCCATTCTGGGGGTTGTCTTTTCACCTTGTTTATAGTTTCCTTTGCTGTGCAAAACTTTCAAGTTTAATTAGGTCCCATTTGCTTATTTTTGTTTTTATTTCCATTGCTCTAGGAGGTGAGTGATAGAGGATCTTGCTGTGATTTATGTCATACAGTGTTCTGCCTATGTTTTCTTCTAAGAGTTTTATAGTTTCTGGTCTTACATTTAGGTCTTTAATCCATTTTGAGTTTATTTTGTTTATGGTGATAGGAAGCGTTCTAATTTCATTCTTTTACGCATAACTGTCCAGTTTTCCCAGCACCACTTATTGAAGAGACTGTCCCCTTTCCATTGTATATTCTTGCCTTCTTTGTCAAAGATAAGGTGCCTATAGGTGCGTGGGCTTTACCTCTGGGCTTTCTATCTTGTTCCATTGGTCTGTATTTCTGTTTTTGTGCCAGTACCATACTGTCTTAATGACTGTAAGTATGTATTCTTTTTCATATTCTTTTTGCATTATGACTTATTACAGGACATTGAGTATAGTCCCCTGTGCTATACAGTAGGACCTTGCTGTTTATCTTTACATAGAAAGAGCTGCTAATAACTGAGAAAGTGGGAAACAGGAAGGACACAGGACCAGGGCAGACCCCTCCTCCACACTGTCTCTTCTGTCTCTTCAGCACTTGATTTCATGAGAAAATTGAGGGCCTGGCCCCACCCACAGGGACCTGGACAAGTTTTACCCAGGGGCTTCTGTGCGTGGACGTGCTCAGACCTTCAGTTGAGTCCACCTCTTTGTGACCTTATGGACTGTGGCCCGCCAGGCTCCTCTGTCCATGGAATTTTCCAGGCAAGAATACTGGAGTGGGTTGCCATGCCCTCCTCCAGGGGATCTTCCTGACCCAGGGATTGAACCCACACCTCCTGCATTGGAGGCAGTTTTTTTAACCCCTGAGTCACCTGGGAAGCCCACACGTGGGCACAGCAGTCACTTAAGTGGGTCAGGAAAAGCTGGGCCCAGGAGAGGACTCAAGTCTGGACATAGCTCCCTGGCAGGCCCAAGCCAGGTGGCTGATTGCAGTTCCAGGCATACCCATGCAAGGACAGGGTGGCTGCTGGAAGCTGGGCAGCTCAGGCCAAGCAGCTTCAGTTTCCTCACATGGAAAAGGAAAGTAAGGATGCCAAAGGTGGGTACGTCGCTTCCCAGAGAGTTCCAGCAGATGGTACTGACTTCGGCTTGACTGGCATCTGAGATTTCCTCACTGAGGTCTCCCCCTCCACACCCACACGCTAACCTGCATCCCCAGCACAGCACCCACTGCCATGTTCAAGCCTGCAGGCCAGCCACAGCAGCCAGAGCTCTCGCCTGGTCAGGCCCGGGTGAAAGACTCCAGGCTCCAAAGGGCCAATTGAACTTTGAGTGGGGCCAGGTGGAGGGCTAGCTGGCATTCCTGGGCACTGCCAGTCACGGACACGGGTCCCAGGATGCTGCTTCACCTGGACTCCATACGCTCACTCAGAACCCAGTGGCCCCAACCACTTTCAGGGGGGCTTCTTAGCTGGGCTTCCCAGGATGGTCATGTTGTCATGCCTCGTCTCTGCCTAGCATCTGTCGATCCATTTTTCAATTTGATTTCCAGGCTTCGCTGTGCCGGAAGATGGAGGCACAGTGCAGTGCCTGATTTTGAGGAAGGGGACTGACTCCCGGTGGAGAAGACTGCTGTCAGTTGCCTGTCCCCCTAATCACGCCGGCCACAGAGCACCTGAGAGGCTGCCTCCTACCTGAACAGGTGTGCTGGTATCCCTGAGTAGCTGGGGACACCCCGAAGCGCCCAAGGCTTCAGGTGCTACAAGCTGAATCCCTTTGGTTGAGGGTGAGAAGGGAATGGAAGCAGGGGCCAAGAGCACTGCGAGGCTGACGCCCCAGGACAGTTTGTGTGGTCGAGAAATGTGGGCATGTTCACTGTTAGGATTCGCTGAGCTACGAACTTGGACTGAAGTTGGCACACATCTGCTTCTGAGATAAACTAAACCGTCCGCTATGTGCAAGACTTCCTTCCAGGTTTCTCTGATCATGGGGCAGAAGGGTCTGGAACCAGCTTGTCTGTACCCCTTAAGCCTAAGGCCCCATGCTCCCCTCATTCCCTTGTCCAGGGTCAGGAGCACGTGCTGCAGATGCCTGGAGAGAGAAGGCGGGTTATCCTTTCTAAGGGGCTCCATAAAAAGTTTGGCTGGTGAGACCTTACTGCCCACTCCACTCCACTGCAGTGTCCAGACACTGTCTCGGAGGGCCTGCCAACCCTCCGAACAGCAAAAGGAATCCTGTGTTTACAGTCCTGCTAACTGCTCTGGAAACATCGCCAACAAACATGTTGTCAGATGCCCAGCACAATTCTACTTTTAAAGGGGGTGTGTGTTCATGGAGAACGCCGCCCATAAGAAGCATAAAGGGATGCCAGGACGCCTGGGAGAATCACAGGGGCACGAGACATGGACACCACCCCAAAAGATGGTCAAACTTCTTACTCTGGATGTATAGCCATCACAGTTCTCCTGACAGGTGACATGTCCCACATGGTTTTCCTGCCAAGGGCATTTAGCTGGGATCTAAACATGAGCAAACAGACAGAACACACTGAAAGACCACCAATAAAGCTGCCAGCTGGGACATTTTTTAAAAATCAGTGTTATGAAATATAAAAACAATAGAGACTATTCTAGAATAAAGGAAAGTTAGAGACATGATGGCCAAACGCAATGTATAATTGCAATTAAATCCTGGCACAAAAACTTTAAATGCTATAAGGTGTATTTTCAGGACAGGTGGGGAAAACTGAAAGACTGTGTATTATGTGCTTAATCGCTCAGCCATGTCCAACTCTTCACAACCCCATGAACAGTAGCCCATCAGGCTCCTCTGTCCATGGGGATTCTCCAGGCAAGAATACTGGAGTGGGTTGCCATTTCCTCCTCCAGGGGATCTTCCCAACCCAGGGATCAAACCCAGGTCTCCCGTATTGCAGCCGGATTCTTTACCGACTGAGTCACCAGGGAAACCCATGACTGTGCATATTAGGTGATCATTCTTCAATTTCCCAAGTGTGGCCACTGAGTTCAGGTTCTGTAGGAGAACGGCCTCGCTCTTAGGTGTCCATGGAAGTATCTAGCGGAGAATTGTCACGTTGCCAGAATTAATGTTATTATTAATTATTAATGGAGGAGGAGAAACAGCATGAACAGGGCAAAATAATAATTATTGAATCTGGGTGAAAGACATATGAGTGTTCATTGTGCTATTTTGAAACTTGTCTGTAAATCTGAAACTTTTCTAAATGGAAAGTTGGGGGAAATACACATGAGACTGTACTTAGAATTGTCTCTCTGTGTCAGAAGGGATAGGTTCTAGGACCACCGCCTCCCCACTCCCACCACCAGGATACCAAAATCCACTGATACCCATGTCCCTTGTGTAAAACGGCATAATATTATGCACATCCTCTCGTACACTTTATTTTTATTTATTTATTTATTGGCCACACCTGGTGGCTTTCAGGATTTAATTCCGCAACCAGGGACTGAACCCAGGATATGAGAGTGAAAGTGCCAAGTTCTAATCAGTTGACCACCAGGTAAGTCCCCTCCTCAATACTTTGCATCATCTCTAGGTAACTTATAATACCTAATAGAAAGCCAATAGTCAGGCACTGAACACAGGTGATAGAATACTAGGCAAACTAATTACACTTTTCATGTGTTGATTGGGCCTGAACAAAAACTACTTTCATAGTCAAAAAAGTTTTTTTTCCTTTTCAAAAACATTTCATATATTTTTAATATTTTATTTTATTTTAGTACTTATTTATTTGGCTGCGCTGCCTAGGTCTGGTTGCAGCAAGCAAGATATTTAGTTGTGGCACGCGAACTCTTGGCTGTGGTGTGTGGGATCTAGTTCCCTGACCAGGGATGGAACCTGGGCCCCTATATTGAGGAGGCCACAGAGTCTTAGCCACTGGACCACCAAGGAAGTCCCTATTGTTAATATGTTAGGCTAAAAATGGGAGAGTTGAGTTTTTCCTAGGTGTTTACATGACTAGGAGGATCAAGTAAAAAGTTCCATTATAATCCCCACAAATAAAAGCTAAAACTCAGCCCCTAGGTCAGGGTGACAAGAATGAGGGTGGGCACCTTTGGGAGGAGGGCAAAGGGTCTCAGGGTTTCCACTCCCCTTCCCCACCACCTCCCAGGAATCAGAGCTGAGTGTGGGCTGAGGGATGACGACAACGGGGTCCTGAAACCATCCCAGCGCTGAACCAAGCGCCGCGGGCCTCCCAGACAGATCGCTGCCTCCAGAGCGGCTGCTGCCCTCTTCTCTCTGCGCCCCGCCCCCAGCACAGCCGCAGAGGCTGCTCGAGCTGGGGCGCCCTGTCCCTGCTGCTCTTTTCCCTGCCCCCCTCCCCTGGGCAGCAGAGCTGACTGACCGACAGAAGCAGGTGCTTCGGAGGTGGAGGCGGTGCCAGCAGCCAAGGGGTTAATGGTACTGGCCGGGGCTTGGCGGGACGCAAGGGTCAGATGTCCCTCCAGGATGGGGACAGGCACTCAGGCTGCTATTCCGGGGCTCTGATCCCGGTCACCTATTTATAGCGCTGGGGGGGCCTCGGCCCCCCCCCACACACACAGGCGGCAGAGAGGCTGCTCTGCTGCAATGTCACCGGCGGCGTCACCGCCACTGCAGGCTGCCGGCACCTGCCACTGCCGCAGGAGACGGAGCCCGAGAGAGACCCCAGGGTTTCTGGGCACTGTGTGAGGCGAGGACGCAGCCGGCCACATGGGCAGCACCATGGAGCCCCCCGGGGGCGGCTACCTGCACCTGGGTGCCGTGACGTCTCCCGTGGGCACGGCCCGAGTGCTGCAGCTGGTCTTCGGCTGCACCACCTTCAGCCTGGTGGCCCACCGGGGCGGCTTCTCGGGCGTCCAGGGCACCTTCTGCGTGTCAGCCTGGGGCTTCTGCTTCGCGCTCTCTGTCCTGGTGGTGGCCTGCGAGTTCACCCGGCTACACGGCTGTCTGCGCCTGTCCTGGGGAAACTTCACGGCGGCCTTCGCCATGCTCGCCACGCTGCTGTCCGCTACGGCGGCGGTCATCTACCCACTATACTTCACCCGGCTGGAGTGTCCGCCTGAACCCGAGGGCTGCACGGCCAGGAACTTCCGCCTGGCAGCCAGCGTCTTCGCCGGGCTCCTCTTCCTGGCCTACGCTACGGAGGTGGCCCTGACCCGGGCCCGGCCAGGCCAGGTGGCCAGCTACATGGCCACAGTGTCAGGCCTCCTCAAGATCGTCCAGGCCTTTGTGGCCTGCATCATATTCGGGGCGCTGGTCCATGATAGCCACTATGGGCGCTACGTGGCCACCCAGTGGTGTGTGGCTGTCTACAGCCTTTGCTTCCTGGCCACGGTGGTGGTGGTGGTCCTGAGTGTGCTGGGTCACACGGGGGGCCTGGGCTGCCCCTTCGACCGTGTGGTGGTGGTGTACACCTTCCTGGCCGTGCTCCTCTACCTCAGCGCTGCAGTGATCTGGCCCGTCTTCTGCTTCGACCCCAAGTACGGTGAGCCTGGGCGGCCCCCCGACTGCCCAAAGGGCAGCTGCCCCTGGGACAGCCAGCTGGTGGTGGCCACCTTCACTTACGTCAACCTGCTCCTCTACGTCGCTGACCTGGCCTACTCCCAGAGGATCCGCTTCGTGCCCACCTTCTAGCATAACAGGTGGCAGCAGCCCACCCACCTCTGCTCTCCAGGGACTCAGGCTCAGGCATCATGAGAAGACCCAGGTGAACGCAGACCCCTGAGGACGAACTGGAGGGAGGGGGCCAAGAGAGCCATGGCAGGGCTTCTGGCAGTGCTCAGCAGTGCAGCTCAGGGAGGCACAGAGAGGGGACAGAGGGGCAGGGAGGGCCGGAGGCCGTGAACAGGTCACGGGGGAGGAGTCTCACCAGGCAACTCCCACTCTATCTCTCTGTCTTTCTTATCTCTGTCTCTCTTTCTCTCTTTCCATCTCTCTCCATTTCCTGGCACGCCCTCCCTCAGTGCTGGCCCCTGTAACACATGAGAAGCCTTTGAAACAGGCACTCCTGTGACCCACCATGCAGATGGGGACCTTTAGACCAGGATTACAAAGTTGGCCCAAAAGCCCATCAGTGTCTGGAGACCACATCTGGGTTGAGTCACCTAAGTAGAGTTGAAAAGTGACAATTCCCAGAGGTGTGGGAAGGGGTCAGCGGAGGGGTGTGGGAAGCCAGCGCTTCCTCTGGCCTTAAGGGGGCAGTTTTTGAAACCCTGGAAAGATCCAGGCAGACGCCCTCCTGCTGGGGTATCTGTGCCCGTACGTGGAGAAGGAGCCGGGAACTAGGACCCCGCCTTGCCCACCTCTGAGTGGCCACAGCCTCAGAAGCCGAGCAAGGACTCTAGCGTGGTCGCATAGGGCAGCCTCAGCAAGCTAGAGGCAGCGTAGGCTTGGAGGGGCCCATAGGGGCCAGCAACACTGCTAAGGGCACAGCACGCTAGGAAGACAATAGGTTCTCACCCACCAGGGAGCCACCACCGAGCCCCCAGCGTCTACCCCGATGTAGCAGCTCCTGCCGTACCTGCCAAGGACCCGGGGGGCCTCGCCTGGGGCAGCCCTGATCCAGAGGAGGACCAGCCTGGGGCAGCCACTGAGACACAAACCTGGGTACCAGGCGCTGGTACTCTGGTGCTCACAGACCAACGACCTCTGCTCAAGAGTTCCTTTGCCTGGTCGCTGTCTACCAGGGCCTGCTGGGGTCACTGCTCTCCATGCTCCAGCCAGCTTCTCCCACTCAATGGCCCAGACTGGGCCAGCTTGGAGCAGACCACTAGCTGCCCAAGCACAGTAGCCGCTCAGCCCATAGCCTGGCCCATGGCCTTA